>NW_017728947.1:68634995-68670929 GCF_001723895.1 Crocodylus porosus | reverse complement strand
CCTTGGTTGGGTGGTCTGTAGTAGAGCCCCACCATTAAGTCTCTTTCCCCTCAACTGCCTTGTATTCTAACCCAGAGCACTTCTGTGTGCCCCTCCTCTGACTCTGTGCTACCTGGTGAGGAAGTGTATTCCTCCTTAATGTAGAGCGCCACACCCCTGCCTTTCCTCCCTGTCCTGTCCCTCCTGTACAGCCGATAGCCCTTGATATTCACCGCCCAGTCATGCGTTGGGTCCCACCACATTTCAGTGAGCCCCACTATGTCTGGGTTGGTGTTGGCAAGCAGGAGGGTAAGTTCTTCTTGCTTGTTTCCCATACTATGAGCATTTGTGTAGAGGCATTTGAGGCCTCTTGAGGAAGTGTACACTGGCCCCCTAATCTCAGCATTGTCCTGGCCCCTGTTGCTTACCTGTGTATATGTTCTGCTCATCAGTCTAGGCTGGGCTGTACTTGTGGGTGCTGCTTGGTTTAGCGGTCCAAGGCTTCCTCCACCCTCGTCTTCCCCTCCCCCCGATGAGCCTAGTTTAAAGCCCACCAGAGGAGATCCACCAACCTAGAAGAGAACACACACTTACCTGGATGGGAAAGGCGGATCCCATCCCATCCGAGCATGTCTGTCATCGTGATGTGTGGGTCATTGTCAAGGAAGCCAATGCCCGCCTCAAGACACCATTCCCAAAGCCACCAGTTGGTCTCTGCAATGCACGTCTCATGCCATCTTCCACGTCTGCTCACTAGTAGGACAGAGGAGAATACCACCTGTGCACCTATCTCCTTCAGCATGCCCCCCAGAGCATGGTAGTCCGCCATCAGGTGATCAGGGTTTCTCCTGGCCGCATCATTAGTACCCACATGGATTAGGACCATGGGGTAGTAATCAGTGGGCTGGATCACGGCCTGGATCATCTGCATCATGTCATGAATCTTTGTTCTGGGTAGGCAGTAGACCGTGTGTGTTGAGGGGTCCTGGCGACAGATGGGCCCTCTGTACCTCTCAGGATGGAGTCGCCTATGATGATCACTCGACGCTTTCTCCTCTGGGACTGCTTAGCTCCTTCGGCCTGTTCAAAGCATGGAAAGTGTGGAGTTGCCTCCTCTCTGGTTGCCTTCTCTCCTTCCTTCTCCTCCAGTTTTGCCAGGGCCTCGTATCTATTCTCAGACAGGAGGAACTGGTACTGCTGTGTTACGAGCAGCCCTGGTTCTGGAGGTGACCATCTGCCACTCTGCAGTGGAGGGCACTTCCCGAGGTGCTTCTTCCTTGGGTGAGTGGCCCTGCAGGAAAAGGAAATAGCCGTCAATTTCTTCCTCCACCTCCCTGATTCCCCTCAGCCTGCTAACCTCCTCCTGGAGCTCCCTCCCCTGCGCCTCCTGGGCCCTAAAGTGGGTGCCTGCAAGACAGGTGTGGGGGTCCCCAATCCCTGCCCCCCTGGGCCTTGCTGGGCAACCCCTGCAGGCCAGGGGTGGGGGGATGCCAGCTTCCCCATGGGCTCTGTCTGGGTGGAGGCCTCAGACAAGCCCCGGGTAGGCTGCTCCCCCCGGGCAGGGGCCCTGGCAGCACTCCGCGTCAACACCATCATAGGAGTTGCTGCTTGTTTTTAACTTAGTGCAGTGCCTTCGCCCTGCCCTAGTAGGAGTCTCCCTCCTGGCCCTTCCTGCTTGCCCACCGGTGATGCAAACACTGCTCTGTTTGCACAGCGCGGTTTGGGAGCATGGCTCCCTACCGGCTCAGCTAAGAGGGATCGGGGATGCTTCCCCTCCAGATCCGGCTCAGCTGCATCCGGTCCCTCTGCCCACTTACCTTAGGGGGATCAGCTGCTGCTGCATCTGCCTCCGGTCTGGTAAGGGGGCACACGTGTGCCTGGATCCCTCTTCTCCCCACTGCTCCTGGCTCCTGAGTGCTGGGGGCTATGTCAAACTACAGCTTTTAAAGGCCATTGTTTGAATTTCCTGCCACTGCCCCAATCAGCCAATCAGGCACTCCGATCTTCTTAGAAGTGCCTGCCAGCAGTCCCGCCCCCTATGCTTCCCTGCTGGGGGGATCCGGTGCCTCCAGAGCCTGCTCCCCAAGGGTTAACCCCAGGGGTGCTCCCTAGCTTGGGGGGACAGTCCCCTCTAACCCTCCCCCTGTTTGCGCACTCTGTTTGTGGGATACCAGATAGAAGGCTTTTTTGAAGTCAGGTTATATGACATCAATCTTCTCTCCCTTGTCCAGGTGATAGGTCACCTGCTCGTAAAAGGAGATAAGATTGGTCAAGCAAGACCTACCCACAACAAACCTGTACTGGCTATTCCTCAGGCTGTTGCCATCAGCTAGTCTGTTGAGAATGGTCTCTTTAATAATCTTTTCTAAGACCTTCCCCAGGATAGAGGTCAGGCTGTAGTTTGCCAGATCCACTTTCCACATTGGTGGCCCATGTTCATTTTGGAATCGATAATGACTCCAAGATCTCTTTCTGCCACTGTGCTTTCAAGAAGGGAGTTCCCCAGCCTATAGGTATGCTGCTGGTTCTTACTGCCCAAGTGCAGTACCCTGCACTTGTCAGTATTGAATCCCATCATATTCTCATCCACCCACCCCTTTAACCTGTCCAGGTCCAGCTGTATCCTGTCCCTCCCTTCTAGTGTGCCCACCTCACCCCAAAACTTGGTGTTGTCAGTGAATTTGAACTGGGTGCTTTTCACCCCCTTGTCCAAGTCGCTAATAAAGGGATTGAACATTGCGGGCTCGAGGACCAAGCCCTGGGAGTCTCCACTGCCCACATCCCTCCAGGTCAAATATGACCCATCCACTACCACTCTCTGGGTGAGGCCCCTCAGACAATTTGCGACCCATCAGTGTAGGCATCAGTGCCACAGTCACCTGGCTTCTTAACGAAAATGGGTTGAGAGACAGAGTCAAAGGCCTTCCTGAAGTCTAGAAAAACTACATCCACTGCGACACCTGAGGCCAATAATTTTGTGACCTGATCGTAGAAGGCAATCAGATTGGTCTGACAGGACCTGCCCCTAATGAACCCATGCTGGTTGCCCCTGAGCATCATCCCCCCCTGCTGGTCCTTCCCAGATGTGTTCCTGGATAATCTTCTCAAAAAGCTTCCCCAGGATTGAAGTAAAATTAACAGGCTTATAGTTGCTTGCGTCCTCCCTCCTCCCTTTTTTGAAAATGGGGACCACATTGGCCTTCTTCCAGTCATCTGGCACCTGGCCAGAGCACCACTACTGCTCATAAAGCTGTGCCAAGGGCCCCTCAATAACCCCTGCCAATTCCCTCAGAACCCTGGGGTGGGGAGCATCTGGGCCTGCTGATTTGAACACATCCAGCCCCTCCAGAAGTTCCCTAACTCAGTCCTCTCTGACCCTAGTCCTGGACCTGGTGGAGTCTCTCCTGAGTCTGTCCTGAATCTCAGTGGGGGAGTCCTGGTCCCTGAACAAAAAAATGGAGGCAAAGAAATTGTTAAAGAAGGTCTGCCTTTTCCTCTGGTGCAACCACCAGATTGCCAAGCATATCCCACAGGGGCCCCACATTACCTGGTGCTTTCTTCATACTCCCTATGAATTTAAAAAAGGACTTTTTGTTGTCCTTGACCCTTGATGCTAGCCCTAGTTTCGTATCTGTCTTAGCTTTCCTAACAGCCCCCTACAGACCCAAGCAATGGAGGTATACTCCTCTTTGGTGATAGCCCATCCCTTCCATTGGGTGTACACCTCTTTTTTAGTTTTCAGGTCTTCCTGAATGCTTTTGGTGGGCCAGCGGGGCTTTTGAGCATTCTTGCCCCCTTTGATTCTCATTGGGACTGTCACCCCTTGGTCTCGGAGGATCGTCTCCTTAAGGAACGACCACTTATCTTGGACACCCAGTTCCCCTACCCTCCAGGACCACAGTGCCTCTCCTACCAATCTCCTCAACTTGTTGAAGTTGGCTCTCTTGAAGTCAAGGGCTAATGCCTTGCTGCAGGCCCTTGACACCCTGTGCTGGATGGTGAATTCCAGTAGGCAATGATCACTGTCACCCAGGCAGTCAAGAACCTGGAGTCCCCTAACCAGGTCATTACCTGTGGCCAGGGCCAGGGCCAGGAGGGCATTCCCCCTGGTGGGACTGTGCACCTCCTAAGTTAAGTGGAGGTCCTGTATCTCAGCAAGAAACTTTTGTGAGAGGTCTGACCTGGCTGACTGCTCCTCCTAGCAGATGTCTGGGTAATTTAGATCACCCATGACGACTACATCCCTTGCTTTTAGTGCCTCCACAAGATGACCCGAGAATTCACGGTCCAGCTCTTCCCCTTGGTCGCTTGATCTGTAGTAGACCCCCCACTGTTAAGTCCCTTTCCCCATGAACCCCCTGTATTCTGACCCAGAGCACTTCAGCCTGCCCCTCCTCTGACCCCATCCTGTTAGTTGAGGATGTGTATTGCTCTTTGACGTAGAACGCAACACCCCTGCCTTTCCTCCCCTTTCTATCCTGCCTGTATAATCTGTAGCCCCTAATGTTTACCACCCAGTCATGGGATGAATCCCACCAGGTTTCTGTGAGCCCTACTATGTCTGGGTTTGTACTAGCTATCTGGAGGGTGAGTTCCTCTTGCTTATTTCCCATGGTATAAGCATTAGCGTAGAGGCATTTAAGGCCTTGTATTAGTGCATGCACCACCCTCCAATTCTTAGGACTATCTGGACCCCTGTCACTTACCTGGGTACTCCTTGTGTATATCACCCATCTTGGCTAGGAGGTGTCCTCATGTCTTCCTGTGGCCCCATCCCCTGGTGAAGATAATTTAAAGCATGCTGTACAAGATCAGCCAAACTGGAAGAAAAGACATGCTTGCCTTTAAGGGAGAGATGTAGCCCATCCCTCCCAAGCATGTCCCCTGTGCAAAAGTGTGGGTCGTTGTCCAGGACCCCGAGGCCTACCTGGCCACCCCAGCTCCATAGCCACTGGTTAACCTCACTGATGCAGGCCTCATGTTACTGTCCATGTCTCCTTACTGGGAGAATAGAGGAGAATACCACCTGTGCCCCTGTCTCCTTGAGTTTGGCCCCCAAGGCCTTGAAGTACTTCATGATGCAGTCTGGGTTGCCCCTGGTCATGTCATTTGTTCCCACATGTGTAAGGACCATGGGGTACTGATCTGAGAGTCGAATGTAGGCCAGGATCCTCTCTGTGATATCTTGAATCTGAGCCCCAGACATGTAGCAGACCTTGTGTGCCCTGGGGTTGGGTCAACAGATGGGACCCTCCATTCCCCTTAGGATGGAATCCCCGGTGACAAGGACCCAGCGTTTCTTCCTCCTAGTGCTCCCTCTCTGCACTGTCTGTGTCATGCATGGAGTGGCACCATCTCTGCTGGAGATATCCCCTTTGTCCTTCTCTTCCAGGGCTGCCAGGGCCTCACATCTGTTCCTGAGTTGTATCTGGGGAGCCTTCATCACACTAGCCCAAGCAGCCCTGGTTCTGGTGGGTACCTCCTGCCACTCCTCTGTTGTGCGCCTCTCCTGGGGGGTTTGTACGCTGGACTTCTGGTCCTGCAGTAAATGGAAATAGGTGTCAATCTCATCTTCTGCAACCCTGATCCCCCTCAGCCTGCTCATCTCAGCCTGGAGCTCCCTCACCTGCTCCCCCAGAGCCCTAAGCTTGGCACAGGAGGGACAGGCAAGGGAACTACCAGATCCCTCCTCTACCACCAGCTTCTGGGTCCCCACCAGGCCACCTCCACAGACAGGGGGGCAGAGGGCTGCTGACCCTGCCATGAGCACCATCTGGGTGGAGGCCCCAGAAAAGCCCAGGGCAGGTGGCACCACCAGGTGGGGTCCCCTAGCAGCTGTGCTCCACATCTGTACCATGTCCATGGAGCTGTGAGTCTACTTCTCTTGCCTGTCAGAGGCCCCTTCTGGACTGCTGCCACATGCCTGCCTTGAGCAAATGCTGGTGCACCCTTACAGAGCACGCCTGTTTGCACGCAGTGTTCGCGTGCACTGCCCGTGCGTGGCCTGGAAGTGCGGCTCCCTGCCAGCTGAGCTAGTTGGGATCTGGGGGGCTTTCCATCCTGATCCGCTTCAGCCGTGCCAGCTCCCTCTGCCCTCTACCCCACTTACCTTGGGAGAATCAGCTGCTGCTGCCCCCTCTGCTGCCTCTGCTGCTGCTGCCACTGCCAGTGAGATAAGAGGACGCACGTGTGTGTGGGGATGCATGTGTCCCCCGCTCCCTCCTCACTCTGCTCCTGGCCCCCAACATAGGTCACTGTAGTAGTACTGTGGTGATAGCTACATCCATCCTCAGGACCAGTTAAGCAATTTCTTTGGCGCTTGCACAGTTGCTGCACTCACTTACCCGTTTGCCCACTGTTGTTTTTCTGTCATAATAGTAGTGAACACAGAGTTAATCTCAAACAATTTCAGACAGGATTGGTTTGATGTCTTCCAGGATATGACTTTTTAATGGCGGGTACCTATGTGACTAATCAGTATAGATGCCGGAAGCATGTGACAAATAAAGGGTGAAACTTAAAAAACAAACAAATAAATAAATTAGGGCAGTTAGTTTGCCAAATCTATTGAATTTCACATTTCAATTCCCACTAAATTGAGCATCTGAGTCTAGAGGGTTCCTTTGAAAATCCCACCCAAAATGTACAGGCAATTGAAGCTGACTCTGCTATTCTGCACTTTGTGTTTGCATGTAAGGTTATTTCTGAGAAAGCATCTCCAGAAACCCTTCTCCAAAACCTATGAAGTATGTACAACATGGTAACATTTAGCAAGACCTTTACAATGCTACCATGTTTTTAATTACTTTAAATATTTTTGCAAATGTTGCAAATGTGGGGAAAAAAACTTAGAGAAAATTACATGAAAGTTGCTAAGGCTATACTGAATGGCAAACAACTCAGAGAAAATACTAACAGAAATTAAGTCAAAGTTTTGGAGATATGACAGAAATGAGGCTTAAAAGCCTGACCCCATTCATTGTTCATTACCACAACTGAAAAATTACTGATCAGCATGTTTGCAGTCTACACTGTTACAAACTGTTACACAGAATTTCAATAAGCAGCAAGCAGCAATGGCATGCCAATTACAAATGATATTTTCTGTCAGCCTCAAGAGAACATTGCATTCTTAGATGCTGGTTGGCAGAATTGTATGTGCAGCAAGTGAGGAAAAAACAGAAACAGTGAGGTCCTGCTCTACTGGTTACAGAAAACAGCCAGATGGATAGTAAGAACAGAAGGCAATAGAGTTAGGTGAAGTATACCAAAAGTTAAAAGCTCCAGGCAAAGCAGATATTTTAACAGACACAGTCCTATTACAGAAAAGCTGGTCTCTGACAATGTTGGAGGAAGTCAGGCCTTGGTAATGCTGTCCATTATACTCCTGAAATACAAACCAGCTCTTCTAGATTTTTCTGGGACAAACAACTAGGCAGACTGCATGTGCTTACTGAGTTGCTTGAGTTCTAACGTGGAGTTTTTTCTTGCAAATGTATTGTACCAGAGAGTACAGACTGAGGGCTACATTTGGCAAATAAAATACTCGAAAATTGCTGGTCACATTTCAGAAAGGTCTGTGCTAACATTTTCCCTGATCATCATGCCTCAGGGCAACACATAAGGGAAAATTTGCATTAATGTACCTTTCCTTTTTGGTTAGTTTTAACATGACATTTTAAAATATGCATTAGGTGTATATATATATTCTTGAATACTGTCACTTCTTCTAGCATCTGACAAGGTAGATTCACCAGAAAAGCTTTTGCTTCTTTCAACCAATCAGTCTCTCTAAGGTGTCACCTGCCCTGCCCTCTGCCTGACTTTAGCCTAAAGATGCCTAACTACTTATTGCAGTTCCCCTAAGGGAGGGTGACTCTAAATCATGTGCTGAACCACTTTCAGGTAAACAGGAGGAAGGGGGAGAGCAAAAAAAACCCAGATTGCCACTGGATGATACTGCCAGAGTATATTACAGAACTTGAATACAACTTAATAAAACTTGTAGAGGTGGGGATGGAATGGTGTGATTAAGGAAGGGAAGTGGGTCAGTTTTTCTGTGGGTGTTTTGCTTTGGAAGGATAGAAGGCTCAGAAATGTATGACCAGAGAAAGCAAAGAGACATAGTGTTTCTCCTTACCGTAACATTTGAAAACCCGCAGAATGCAAGCAGCTGAAGGAATCCCATTCTTTCTGATCAAAGGCCTCAATACACATGAATAAGACTCCACACAAGAGAAAAAGCTGAATAATATATAATATAATATAGAATGTAAAATTCAATGATAAGAAAGTTTAACTCTCCAGGACATACATAATGCAATGGAGAATGTTTGACATGGTGACAAAAGCTGCCATCTGGTGTGCACCACTGGAAAATAAGTTTATTTTGTTTCTAACACACGTTGTGCAAAGAACATGGTACAGCACTGATAGCAGAGAGAAACAATTTGTTGAGGAAATGGACAGCTGTTTAAATGTAGCCACTTTAGCTCCTCATCTGACTTACAAATGTAACTCTGGACAACAGAATTTCTATTTTCTATATTAATGGGTAGTGGCAGAAATTTTCTATTTCTGAAAGGCAGGTTCCCCATGACCCTATTCAAAAATTCAATCAGGTATTTCATAGTTTCTAGGGTCAGAAAGGACCTGAACAGATCATCAAGTCCAACTCCCTGCCCTGGGCAGGAATGAATGCAACCTCCTCTTGAAGACCCCCAAGGTAGGGGAGAGCACCACCTCCCTCGGGAGTCCACTCCGGAGCCTGGCAGCCCTAACCGTAAAGTAATGCCTCCTGATATCAAGCCTTAACCTACTCTAAATCAATTTGTGGCCACCACAAGCCCCGCATCAGCCATGCCACCATGGCTGCCACGCTGGGGTGCTTCACTTGTGTCCCTGCCAGTGTGCAGCAGCTGTTACCCCACAGGTGCAAATCTAAAGTTTGCCCTCCTCATTTTGAGAGGTAAATCCGTATCCATAGAAGGAGACTGGGACAAGTCTCGGTTGGCTGGATTATTTCACTGCAAATATTCATTCTTGATGAGGATGCTCTTGTATATTGTCCTTTCATTATATTCATTTTTATTGCTAATTTTAAAATACCCAAAGTATCAAGAAACCCTACAGAAATACAGTGAGGTCACTTATTTAACTATTTTAATACAGCCAAAGATGCACAAGAAACCCACACTTTTCCTAATAATTTTATTGACATGACAAGTTATGCCTGCATCATCAAAGCTAGTAGCATAATAACATAGGTTGAAAAAATCCCATATTATTATTAGGCTATCTGTTTACAAGAAAAGAGAAAAATATTGTTTTTTACACTTTTATCCGGCGACCAGATGCATATGAGAGCTTTCCCTCCTTCTGTCTTGAGTAAAAGGACATTGCTTCTCTTCCAGTTTTTCGTATGGAGTTTTATTATTTCAGAATAAAATATCACTTAGATATTTTAGACAAAATATCACTTTCTTCTGTTCCTTAATATTTATTTTTAACCAAAGGAGAACGTGAGGCGACTCCTATTCTACTTTGTTTGCCTAAATGGCAGTTACCCAGTCATGTAACTGCCATGTTTGATTCTTCCTAACTATTTGCAATCCTACTCCATAGGCACTGTGAACATATAAAAAGACCTAGAACCTGGGCCTCTTCTTCCTGTACAAGTACCCTAACCAGTAGGCTATTGGGCTAAGTACCCGTCCTGTTGGTTTTTCCTTGACCACTGTCTTGAACTTACATTCAGGGATGTGCCTACAAAACCACATACTTGCCTGGCCTGAGCCAGCCTACCATAGCCACATGGACACTTACGTCTGAAGTGGGCTTGCTGAAGTGCCAAAATTGGAAGTTATGCAGCTGGGTAACTGCCATTTGTACATGTAAAGTGAAGTAGGATTCTGCCCATTGCATGTCTTTGTTCTCTACTGTTAAACTGTTCATTTGTTTTGCAACGTGTTGTTTGGGCTTGCCAGTTTTGACACTAATGTCACTTTGGGCAGGACAAGATACTTCCTCCTTCTTCTGTTCAAGTGAATGGGAAAACTCCTCTTCACTGTAATGGTGAGAATGAACACTTCCAATTTCGAACCAGGTTTCCTCTGGTAAGGAGGGTCAATGAACCTAGAATGTGCCAATCCTGTGCATTCATTTACTAGAGTAGTTTCTATTCAGATGGACACAACTATCCAAGCAAGCATTTTTTTGTTTTACTTGATCTTTTAAGAACTATCTACCCATGCTTTATACTGTTTTTGTATTAATTCTATATGACTACATAGCCCTGGGAGAGTGTTGTAGGCAGATTTGGGATTTAGGTCCTTTAATGGTCACAAGGTGGGATGTTTTGGCTGAATATACACAATTTTAAATTTCTTTTTTAAATTTGCTAATAAAAAATAGGCAATCAGCCAAAATCCATTCTGTTGCCAGCATTAGAATTGCCGTGCCAACACATAGAGAAAGTCTATAGATAGAACAACAAGTGCATAAGTTATTTCTCCTGATGTCTGGCTTACTGGACCTTTTAATTTACACAACAGAAAATATATCTTTAAGTCTCTATAATTCACTACCATATAATGATCCTGTAAGCTGTTTTACACTGTCATGTAAGCTTGTAACATTTCTGAGTTGAGTACAAGGACCCTCTGCTATGGAGTGAAATTCAACGGTAGGGTTCACTTAAAGAGCATATAATGGAGCAGACTAAAATTTGAAACCACATATAAGGTGTGTGCAAAATGACTAAGGTTAACAACAAGAAAAGTCCAAATATTCATACTGCTAATACAAAACAACAGGTCTAAACAACAGGTCTAAACATTAGCCTTTGCCCAGAGTATACAACATCAATTTGCAAACAACTAGAAAGTGCAACTTGTCTTTTGCCAAGTAAGTAATGATTCCTCTGAGATGGCAAAGAAGTAGGAGGATTTAGCTTAAGCTTCTGAAGAGGAGGATTTGTTGATGGTTTGGCTAAATCAAGACTATTTCTAATGAACAGAAACAAAGCTGTTGATCACCCAAGGCATTGTGCCCACAAACCCCAGACAGTATCAGGGTTTCACTGCTCTAGCTGCTGCATAAACAGAGTAAAAGATGATTCCCACCCCACTTCACAAGATACTTAAGGCCAGAGCAATAAATGATAGTATTGTAACAAGCACACCTAAAGGAATAAGTGAGTATGAAGGAAATGGTAATAAAAACATGCCTTTACTATAGGGCAGAGGAGAGAGGAGCTGGACTGCTTCAAGTCAAGACTCATTGTGGTAATTGGTAAAATACAAAAAACAGCTACACATGATAAACAAACAATATAAATAATGGAAACCCTTAATGGACACCAACCTACCTGCTTTCAGATGACAGATCCCCGTGGAGACTAAAAGTAGGCTTTGAAGGAAGATGGTCTTTTGTGTATAAGAAATGGAAATAATGCTGCAGTTCTTTCAGATGTTTAGAATGTTATATATTCAATCTGTTATCTGTCTTTATTGTCAACCTCCCATTGTTCTTATTATTTTCAGTTGCATAGTAAATGAGGATCCTGCCACAAATAAGTATAACAGTTCTGTGAGATTCTATCCTTTCTGCGGACATGCAGTCCTGACATCCTTGCTTAGGCAAAATTTCCAAGACTATAGTGAGAGTTTTACATGAGTAGAAACTAAAAGACTATGTCCAAAGGCAGAACATAAATCCACTTAATAAAGCAGAAATCCACTTAATATTCAGTTATTATTTGCCTTATATAACATCATCGGTCACTGAAAGCTGGATAGAAAAAATGTAAACAACAGGCCAAATAGATAAGAACAGACACTATACTTGATCTTAGCCCAAAGGCCAAAAAGTTTCAAAAGAAACTATCCTATCTAGTTTGTGCTCACTCCTACACTTGATACATCTGTCTTTTTCAACATGGTATGGGTTTTTTTTTGAGTTGGAGAAAAAAATCTCAGTCTCACCATCAAATATTGAGATGACTCACTATAACCCATTAGGGCACTTCAATTGCTATTGCTTTCGCTACACATATATGTAATTATAATTTGCTGTAATGACCATTCCTTTACTGTTCAATTTATATTGGAGCCTTTTTGCAATGATTGTCCCTATCCTCTCTGTTACAAGACACATGGGATGACCTAAGGGTGCCACCTCCAAAACAGTACCATCAATGCCATCACAATTCAACTCACACACTCCTGCCCCTTGAGCAGCACATGGGCAAAAGCCTGGGGTGGTATTGTGAGTTCATCATGGGTGGAAGGGTGTTCACACTGATGCTCAGTGCAGCAACAGGAGCATCCACACAGCACAGGGCCCATGGCTTGCCGTGGTGCAGCCCACATAGTGTGTAGCCTGCAGTCCCCCCAGCCACTTAGAAGTTGGATTGCTCAGTCCTAGCAGAAGGGGACTGGATGCGACTCTTTTGTAATTCATCACAGCTGAGCTTCAGTTACCCAAACCAGCCAGTTATTGAGCAAAGAAGGTCATACCCTTTCTCATGTATAAACATGCAGTTTCATGGACTTTTTAAACCATATGAATGAGAGACTGGTAGCTGAAACCAGCCATTCTACATGCTATTGGAATACTCCCATTGCATGACTAGCTTGCTACTAGTTTGGGCAAGTTAATGGGTATGCATGCCCTTAGCCTAAATTACTTCTGCTTTCCATGTGTTGACAAGGAAAGTGAGTGAGGTCTCCAGTTGCATGTGTCAGAGACATTAGAAATATATACATGGTAATGAAGCGAGAATCACCTAAATGCTGTAGGATAAGTATATTTGTTTTATTGTGTAGGCCTAGAGAAATGACAGGGCTTGTCCTGTGGATCCTGGAGACTGCATTACTTGCATTACTTGTTTTAAGTTCTGCACTTTTTTTCCCTCTGCCTGTTTCTGCTGCATCAAAGCACTCACACAGAAAAGGGCCTGGCAGGACATGCTAGCAACAAGATTGTGTTCAGTCATGAGGCTTTGATCATGTGGACTGTTCAACTGTATATGGTACACAATATATACATGGTGCAGGTTCAGTATAAACCTGCCAGACAGGGGGAAAAAGAAAGTCTTGTGGCTAGTTTTATGCAGTGACTGAAGGGTTACCATAGGTCAGTAATAAATACTGTATGTGCATTTTCCATTGCTGATGTGCAGAATTAAAGCACTGAGCATAAGCAGAAGGAAGTCCCAGCATGGAGGCAAACTGATCCATTCAGACTTTTTTTAATGTTATCATTCTGCGTATTTTTAAAGATGTACAAGAAACAAAATCTTTTATCAGCAGGAAGCATAAAAATGACTTCCTATGCTGCAGTAGCCCATTGCTTGTTGCCGTATATCTAGATAGGCAGGACACAATGCCCTTTGATTTTAATGTTTCTTGAGTTGTTTTTATTGAAATCTCTTACTTCTCCATTTATTTTTCCCCTTTACTAATAAAGCTATTGGGGGTTTTTTGCTTTTGTGATCCTACAACCAAACCAATGCCCCCTGCCCCCCCATCCAAAAAATGTCTCAAAACCTAAACACCCATCATTTTTTTTCACATTTGGAGTCAACATGTTCTAATCTGATAATGAATCTAGAAGAATTTTATGAGGAAAAAAAGGAGATATAGAATGCACATGAAATCACGAGCTTTGATTTCAAGGGACACCTGATATCATGGTACAAGAAACAAGCATGGATTTGGGATGAGGACAGTGTGAAAAAAATTGCACATTTGGTAGAAAGCTTAAGGCTCATGAAGACTTCTTTCATTAGCTTTAGAGTGGTGCAAGCAGTGGGAAATGCCTGTCTAGTTATTAATTACATTTTTAATCTTATCATAGACACCCAGAGTGTGCTTTGAAGTTCTTAGCACAAAACTAAATAAATCTTACTACAGATATAAACAAGAACGTACACAAAGCAAGTACTAGCTGGGTCCTTCTGCCAGGAGAGGGTGGCTGTAAAAGATAATAGGGGGTCAAATTTACATTAGATAGAATTTGTCCTAGCACAGATGACTCCAGAAATGCCTATGTGTATAAAAATATTCAGATTAGGAATTTAAGTGATAAATAAAGCCTCTCAAAATGTCACTGATGTGTTGGTAACTTCCACCTTGAATACTACAACAATATACCAGTAGTTTTTGCAGGTTCACATATATTCCTCAGTGTGAAAAAAACCCTGCCTGCATCTGATAGAAATGACAGCATGTTAATGTATACCTCAGATGAATACAAAAAGCAGGGGAAATTGCTTGTTGCTAAAATACATTAGATCATAGCAGCAGCAAAATGTAGCAGTGAGATGCTACCATCATCATTTCGATGTCTGTACCATAAAATTGCAGAGTGACTGCAAGTTTGCGGGGGGAAAGCTATCTGTCTCTGAAATTCTCGTAAATGACATTCTATTTAAAATAAAACATCAGGACTGAGAAAACAGTCAGAGGCTTTTCAACATCTATCGAACTGCGCACAGTTTTTATTATGATATTGTAAATGGAGCTTTCAAATGAAGTAAACGGATTGTCTTAAGACCATTTCAACCAATGCCATTACCACAACTCATGAGCTAATGAGAACTCACTCGTCTGTCTAGTCTAGACACAGACCATATTAAATAAGTAAATGCAGCCTGTGTCTATGGTTATTACCCAGTCCTTCACAGAGCTTCTCACGGTGGTCTCTGCACCTTCATAGATCCCCACTGAATTTCCTGTTGATGTTAATTAACTTCCATGGGTAGCAGGGCCACAGGAATCAACACTAAATGAGGGTCTGACCCACTGGAGATCTCCTTGTACAATCAGCGCCTTAAGAAACCCTGAAAGAATAAAGTATTGACATTATGGAATCAATATTTTTAGACCATTAGTCTTCTGGGGCATTGTATTTTCATTAAAATAGATTTTATAAGTTTTAAACCAAATAATGTAACTAACTCATCAGCCCAAGTATTAATCCACCACAATTCCTGCTATGCCCCCAATGCAGCAATGCCAGCCACTACTGAATCTGCCAACATTGCATGTGCCAACCAGCAAAGAATTTAAAAACATAAGCTTAACTTCAAGCACAAATGGTCCCACATTGAAATCAGTAGGAATATTTATCCATGTCAAGTGCTTTTAATACAAAATTCTCAACATAATGGAAGATTAGGGCCAGAAGCAGGAAATATGCTATAATGGTCCGTGTCACCTCCTTGCCAAGCATGGGATTGCCACCAAAAATCAAGCCTTGCCCATTCACTCCTGCTCCATGCAGATACAAGCTCAGCATTTGGGCAGTACAGACCACTTGCAGGGTCTCAGGCACTGATCTCAGGCTTGCTAAAGACAGACATTCATGACCCCCGCAAGCTACCTAAACAACCTAAGACCATAAGACCAAGGAGACAGTAGTGGAGAGAAAGTAATCAGCTTACACCCTAAAGTACAAGGTTGAATATCCTTTCCAAACTTTTTAGTATTATTACCATAACTCTGTTTATTCTTGATAGCAAAATAAATGCCCAATCTCTTTTTCAATACTCCTAAATTCCCAGCCAGAATTGTTTACATGCTATGAAGGTCTTTAGACATATAGCCAATAAATCTGTCAAAGGCTGATAAGGCATATATTTATCCAATTATAGACAAGGAGGAGACAGCAAACTATGGCCAAGCATTTACTAAATGTTGTCAGGTTTGTAATAGTTTGCTAGTGGATAGCAAAAAATATCTAATCTTATGTGATACAGGTCAAGGACAAAGCCTGATATTATCTATGAGTTAATAGGGATTACCTGTAATGATGAATCATCTATTTCTCTATTAACTATGCCTTGTGTAGGAATGTATAGAGAAATGTTGACATCTTTGCATTGTTCAATGTGACACCGCGTAGCTGAATCATATCATCTCCAATTTGGAAAGCTGAAGAACCACTTTTAAACATATTTATTTTAGGCTTTTTATTATCCTTTAGAATTTGTCTTTGTGATGTTACCTAGAAATTTTTTATGCTGAATTAAGAAGCAAATTAATAGAATTTGAAAGGGGTATAAAAATCTGGGGCTTCTGATAATTTAAAATATGTGGATATGTAATTGCTTCTGGAAAGGTCTAATCATACTTTCTGTAGTTACGAAGTGGGGAAGTTAGTGTAGACAAGTTGTCTCCAAACCTTTTGGTACAATGGATGGCTATCAAACCTCAACCCACAAAGCATCCTTGTCATCAAGGTCTTAACTCAAAACCCTGCAAAAGCATATGGGGTCTGGTGTGATCCACAGACAAGCTGCAGACCATTTACCTGGCCTCATGGACCAACATGAGGTTTCCACACCTGGCAGAGCAGGGGGTGGGGGGAGCCTCCTGGCAGCCCTGGCACCCACACCAGCCCACTTGCACTAGTGGGTCTGCAGTTTGAGACCCACTAGTATAGACAGGCAGTAATCTCCACATCTAAACATTTGCATCAACAGAAGGTTTGACCAGATCAGAGAGCTACAGGTGAGAGATGGTGGTTGACTTAGGATCTAGTTATAGCAGGAGTGGGCAAAATATGACCCAGGAGCCAAATACAGTCCACAGGGGGACTTTGTCCAATACACAGCAGGCCCCTTGGTCCCAGCTGGCCCAGGTACCATTCAGCCCGTGGCATGTTCCACTGCCCCCGGGGGCACAGCACAGTTGGGGCAGCTCCACGGCCAGACTCCATTTCATAGTTTCATAGTTGGTAGGGTTGGAAGGTACCTGAGCAGATCATCAAGTCTGACCCCCTGCCATGGACAGGAAAGAATGCTGGGGTCAAACGACCCTGGCTAGCTGACTATCTAGCCTCCTTCTGAAGACCCCCAGGGTAGGAGCAAGCACCACTTCCCTTGGAAGTTGGGTCCAGAACCTAGCCGCCCTGACTGTGAAGTAGTGCCTCCTGATATCTAGCCTGAATCTACTCTCGGTCAACTTATGGCTGTTATTCCTTGTTACTCCCAATAGTGCTCGGGGGAACAGGGACTCTCTCATTGTCTGCTGGTCTCTCTTGGCCAGTTTATAGACGCAGCCCTGGCAGCAGTGACTCCTTCTGGCTGTTGTTGCTGCTGGCCCCAGTACTATGGAAACTGGCTCAGATCTATGTGGGCAGGGCCCAAGACCTGGACTGTGCACACAGCCCTGGCCCTGGCACTAGCCCTGCCCCATCCATGATCAGTGGCGGTGGCAGCGGCAGCCCTAACATGGGTTCCAGGTCCTGTTTTTTCCTGCTGTGTCTGCAGCCACTGCTGCTGCTCATTGTGGCCTGGGCAGGTGGGCACTCCAGGAACCCCCCACCATGCGGAGCAGGCTGGGGCTTGGGCCAGGGCTGTGTGCTCAGCCTGGGGCTTATACCCTGCCAGTGCTGGTCTCCATGGGGCTGGGACTGGCACTAGTGGCAACAGCAACTGGAAGGAGACATTACCACTGCTGCTCCATCCACTCCCAGGCCACTGCCACCAAAGCCAGGCAGCAGCTCCAGCCCCCACACTTGGAGTAGAAGGGTGGCCCAGAGGCAGTGCTGGGGCCAGCAGGGGCCAAGGCATAGAAGCGGCAGTGGCAGCAGCTCCTTCCTGCTGCCACCACCACCGGCCCCAGCCCCATGGAGACTAGGGTGGGCAGGGCCTGAGCCCCAGGCTGAACACAGATCCCTAGCCCCAGCCCACTCGGGGGAGAGGGGGCAGGGCATTGTCCTGAAATGTCTGGAAATGTCCTGAAGTGCCCACTCCAGACCTGTCCACCCCAGCCATGATAAGAGGTGGCAGTGGAAAAAAACAGGACCTGGAGCCCATGCCAGGGTTGCCCTGTGGCTCCTTCTCACCACCACCAGCACTGCCTCTGGGCTGCCCTAAGGTCCCACACCTGGCACGGCAGTATGAGGGAGCCTTTTGGCAGCCCTGGCACCCACACCAGCCCACCTACACCCATGCCAGCTCCCCACCTGCCCGTAGCCCCATCCTATATAAGGAGGTTTGGTAACCTGTTGTGTGTGTTGAGGGAAGGGGGCTGACCTGGCCCATGACCGTTCCCCAAAACTCCTTATGTGGTCCATGGACCCAAATAATTGCCCATCCCTGAGCTATAGTCATTGCTAGTTTTAAAAAACATGTATATTCATAACGTTAAATATTAATTACTAAATTTTTAGGCACTGTGCAAACTTGTTGCTAGATGTTCAATGACCTCTGGATACCACAGCATGGTGGTGAGCATCCTTGTCTACTTCCTCAGAAGAATTTAAATAATGGCAATTGTCTATTCATCAAAACTGAGTCGCAGGAACATTGAGAGAAAAAATAATGGAGGAAACTGAATACATTCAATAGATGAGAACTATCAGACATTGACAGAGTTCTGTCAGCCCAGCACTTACGCACAAGGATAAACCTATGCATATTACTTTATACATATCTGTCTTGGTGCAGCACTCACAAATTAAAATATATGTTATGCACCCCAGGTCTTCAGTAGGGCTCAGCAACAGCTGGACTAAGTCCATCCAGCCCTGTAGCAGCAGCATGGCCTGGAAGAAACTGGGCAGGTTATTCTGGCCACTTTTCACTTTTAAAATTTTGGAATCAGAAATGAGAGGGATTTTCTAAGAGATGAAAGTCAGATTGTGACTCCTTCCCCAGTTCCTCCCTCAGCTAAGGAAATACTGCCAGGAATGAGGCTACCAATCTTTCTGGCTGTCATGAAAGGTAGAAGCCCTGAGCTTATGCACTGCACATCCATCTTCATACTACTTGCTTGTCAGAAGGTTACTTTGGGCTGTTCAATACAGCAACAGCAAGGGCCAGAGCATGCCATATACATCCCCACTTTCAGCATGCTCCAGCCTGGAAGCTTACCTTTGAGGCTTTTCTGTGTTCGTTCCTCTGGGTCCATGCTCAAGTCCTCTGTCTCCAGCAAGCCTGAGAGCAACTGGTAGAAACAAATCCAGAATGGTTTAATGAGTATACTTCTGGTTTGCAGCATGTCAATGAATGCAAATGGATGGTACATGCTCAGGCCTCTCAGTCCCAGGTCTTGCACCCAGGTCTTGCCACAAGCCCTTTAGATCTCTAACTACTAAACAATCATTCCTATCTCTCTTCCTCTCTCCTTTCCACTTCCTGCCCAAAGCAGAGAAAAGCAATGGGTGTATAAAAGCTTATTTCAAGGAAAGAAATGTCTAATGCCAATACCTGTTTCTCAACCATTTTAGTTATCATTTATTACTATTTTGATTAGGTCACCATACTTCTAACACAGCCGTTCCTACTCTGGAAAGATGTTAGTCCAGCTCCGCCCCTTCCCAAGGACACAAACAGATCCAAAAAGATACCCAAAAGACCTGTCTTTCTCCATGACCTCTGGTAAACCTAAAGATTGGAGTTACTCTGGGTGACAGTGATTATGAGTTGATTAGATTCACCATCCACCGTAAAGCTGGGAATTCTACCAGCAGAAGAGAAGTCCCTGACTTCATTAAGGCAGACTTTGGTAAATTCAGAAGTCTAGTTGGAAAGGCCCTTTACAACCAGTGACTGGATGACTTGGGAGTTCAGGAACGGTGGCACTTCCTTAAGGAGGCAATTCTCACTGCTCAAAAAGAAGTCATCTCCATGCAGCCAAAAGCAGAGAAAGGAGCCAAGAGACCCACCTGGCTCAACAGCAATATCAGGGAACTTCTCAAAAAGAAAAAAAGAAGCATACAGACAATGGAAAAATGGTTCAGCATCCAGAGAAAAGTACACTCGTACAACTCAGGCCTGCAGGTATGAAACAAGGAAGGCCAAGGCATACGTGGAGATAAAGCAGATATACACTTTCTTTCAAAAAACTGAGTAGGACGGTCACACTTTTCTTTCAAAACACTGCCACTGAGGGAAGACGTGTTTGGGGTGGGGTGCTTCATAAAATTGTGGTTAAAGCACTTGCCTCAGATGTGTAGAGATCTGCCTATCTTAGGAGAGGGTTCCAAGCTATGGATCTGATATCAATACAGCTACCACCTTGCAGGACTGTATGACATGGCTCAGCATGCTAGCTTTATCTCAGTGGAGATAAAGCTAGCAACTGAAATAAAAGACAACAAAAAGTCCTTCTATGGGTACTTAGGGAGCAAGAAAAAAATCAAGCTCCACCATGGATCCCCTATTGAAAATGGGGGGGGAGTCCACAGTTGATCCTTGCAAAAAGGCAGAGCTCCTTAGTTCTTACTTAACATCAGTATTTTTGAAATCAGGTATGAACTCATCACCTCTCCAAAGACCCAGAGAATACAGCGATGACAGTAGTCCACATAAAATCAGCCCTGAACATGTGAAGGTATTAGAGCATTTGGACATTTTCAAGTCAGCTGGGCCAGATGACCTGCACCCAAGAGTCCTGAAAGAATTGGCTGAACTCATAGAGGTACCTCTGGCAAGGCTGTTTGAAGAGTCATGGAACTCAGGAGTGATCCCAAATGATTGGAAGAAGGCTAATGTGGTGCCTATCTTTAAGAAAGGAGAAAGAGATGACCCTGCAAACTATAGGCCAGTCAGTCTGACTTCAATCCTGGGAAAAAATCTTTGAAAAAATTATTAAGAAAGCCATCAACCACAAGCTCATAACAGAAACAACCAGCGTGGCTTTGGGGAGATCATGCCTAACAAACCTGGTGTCCTTTTATGACCAGGTAACTAACCAGCTGGACATGGGACGTGAGGTTGGCATTATCTACCTAGACTTCAGCAAGGCCTTTGATACTGTTTCCCATGAAATTCTCTCAAATGAACACCTTCAAGAGTAAATTGGATGTTTATCTTGCTGGGATCCTATGACCCCAGCTGATTTCCTGCCCTTCAAGCGGGGGGCTGGACTCGATGATCTTCCAAGGTCCCTTCCAGCCCTAATGTCTATGTCTATGAAATCTATGAAATTAAGCTGGAGGGTACTGGCCTAGACCAGACTACGATGAGATGGGTTGGCAACTGGCTCAGCAGCCGATCCCAATGAATTGAAAGTGATGGGGTGGCCTCATTCTGGAAGGCCGTCTCCAGTGGTGTCCCCAAGTGATCAGTGCTTTGGCCTGTACTCTTTAACATCATTATCGAGACCCTCTGGGCAAGGGCAGGGTAAGTATGGCTCCAGGAAAAGGAGGGGCGGTATGAGAGTGGTCCAGCAAAGGGGCAGTATAAGAGAAACCGCATGAGAGGCAGTGGAGTGAGAGAGGCCTCAATAAGAGGGAGGCAGTATGAGTGTGGCCCATGATAGGGCAGAAAGCGAGAGGCCTAACACTGGGATGAGTTGGTCCCGGCCTCAGGCCAGAGCAGAGCTCAGCTGCTAGGAACATCTGTGAGGCTTGGGATGCAATATAGGGGTGGTTGGAGCTGCATACATAGGCCCAGCAGAACAGGGCATGTGAAGGGCAGCCTCCTGCCTAATTAAGACCTTAATTTTTTAACAATGAGGTGTGGCAGGCGAAAAAGGTGGGCGGTGTGCCCAGAGGCAGGTGGGAAACTAGCAGTGTGACTAGTCAGGGAGTTGCCATGTTGCCACAGTGCCATTAAGAGAAGAAACCTTCCCTTCTTCAAGTATGCAATAGTTCAAAAAAAGAGAAAGAAACTCCCTAAGTTCTGGCCAGCTACCACCAAAGTAATGACAAACCTCTCCATTTTGAAGTAAGTTCATAGAGAAGCTAGCCAAGAATCTTACCTAACTAAAACCATATTTTTTACCTGCCACAATCTGGATAGGATAATAGGAAAAGGAATAGGAAACTGAAATTGCTTTACGATCGCTGATGGATGCCTCTCTTATAATGGATATGGGAAAACACCCTCCTGGACCTTATTGCAGCACTCAACAGCATTGCCAAAAGAGATAAAAGGTATGCTAGAGTCCTTTCTGAAAGGATGCACCCAGCCAATTGCAAGGACACACTTTGGATCCCTTATTTGTGAAGTCCAAAAGGATCAATTCTCTCTTCAGCCCTTTCCTATATACTGTCTCTATGTGAACTGGATCAAGTATCATAGATACAAGCACCAACAGTATGTAGATGGCATTTAACTCTACGTATGTTCTACCATATTTGACCATACCACTCCACCATTGCTTGGCCAAGTTCAGCTCATAAAGGAAAGCTTTTCAGAATTTACAACCATAGTGCAGTGCAGTCTCTCCTTTGGGTGAAAGTACACACCCACAATTGGTGAGTTTGATCCATGGTTTAGAACTAATCTTATACTCCTGACTGATGGTAAGAACTCACAAGGTGGAGCTACGCAATGTTTAATGCACTATAGTTGCTATACATTAAATTTAGTACCTGTATTACCAGGTACTAAAACAATGCATAGTAACCAATGCTACTGCATAGTAGCACTGGCCCACCCTTTTTATGTGATGCTAATGCACAGTAGACTAATACTACTGTGCATTAGTGTATTAGTATGGCTTTAGCCATGACATGCTAATACACAGTAGAATTAATCTACTGCACATTTAGTGTCTCGTGTAGATGCGCCCACAGTATAGCATCCAGGAACAATGCTTTCTATCATCTTCCGTTCTTTAGGAGATTCTGTCCCCTCTTAGCAGATGTAGAGCTGGCATCAATTACCTGGCTCCAGGCCTTCATCATATGTCTACTGGACAACAGCAATGTAATATATTTGTTCTGAAGACTCCAGCTTGTAGAAAGCTTCAATTAATGTAGAATACTGTAGCTCATCTCCTCACAATACAAGCATATCAACTCTGTTTACTACTCTCTACCCTAGCTTTTGAATCAAGTTCAAGACCTTGATCCTGATATTCAAGGTACTCCAAAACGTAGTCCCAGGTTTTCTACAATATGTAAAGCTCTGGGATGAACACCATGGTTAACAACATTTACACTCCTTTGATCAAATGTTTTGGTTCAGTGAACCTTGAATTATTTTCTGCATGGTGGCACAGCCTCAAAAGAGGGGTAGAGAGTACTCTGAGGCAGAACAACCGTTAAGCTAGTGGTTAGAGCAGTCTCATGGAAGGTAGAAAGTGCAGGCCTGAATCTCCTCATGCTGATTTGGGGATCGAACCTAAATTTCACACATCTGAGGCAAGTGCTTTAACCACAATTTTATGAAGCACCCCACCCCAAATACGCCTTCCCTCAGTGGCAGTGTTTTGAAAGAAAAGTGTGACCGTCCTACTCAGTTTTTTGAAAGAAAGTGTATATCTGCCTATCTTAGGAGAGGGTTCCAAGCTATGGATCTGATATCGATACAGCTACCACCTTGCAGGACTGCATGACATGGCTCAGCCATACAAAAGAGCAAAATTTCAAATGCATACCTCTCCTCCCTGCTTGTCTAGCTCTAGGCAACTTCATGCTGAGCATGCTGATTCTTGGCAACTCCCTGCTATTTGAAATGACTGAGGTGTCTAACTAACTCTCCAATGCACTTTAGGGGGAGTTGACACCAGGTGCTGCATCAGGCACTAGTAGTCATCACAACACCCATATTTAGATGGTAAAGTCCTTTACTAGATCTAGCCATCAGATACTGTAGGGTGAGCAGGGTATAAGAGCCAGAACAGAATTGAATAGTTTTTGGTATAATAACTGGAATAATTGCCAGTACTAAATTTTCCAGCTCTCTGGGGTTGGAATTGAATTGCAGCATAGGGATTCAGCTGGGATTAGAAGGGTGCATCCACAGAAGAGTTTGCAGGACTCTTTACCAGTGGGACTCGTGAAAACTGTGTATGTTTACTTGTTTCTGACAAAAATGTTTAACAGCATTTTCCAATTTAAAACAGCTTCCTGGTTTGGGAGAGTAAGGGCCCTGGCTACATGTTCAAATTAAAGCTGGATAGAAACCAACTATAGAGTTGTTACGCATTTTCAAGCACTAAATTTATAGCTGATTCGCTCTTTTTTTGGCTGGATAGTTATTTTTATCACATGATAATTACTTTGCACATATGACCAGTCTAAATGTATTGCACAATTAACCTGTTAATTGCATAATATATGTATGGTATAACAGGGGCCTAAGATATGTAGCATGTATTTGGTATATATGTCTGAGGGCAAAAAAAAAGGTCTGCTCTGTGATGAGTTAAGCACCAGTGAAATTCCACTAGGTCCAAGGATTTCCATTGGAGGCCCAGAATTTAAGGCCACACGCTGTTATTTCAGCTATGTCCAGGCTTTTGCTTATAGATAATCATAAAAAACTAACCAGGACACCCAAAATTATATATTGTTTGAATCTTTTCCTCCTGCCCTCCTCCTACCTTTAGTGTTTTAAATAATCCAGTAAAAATGATGGCTGATTAAACAGTAGTCTCTTTATATTCATAGACTGGAAAGTAGTGATGGGGTGGAGAGATCACTGAGATAGCCATTGATGCCAGCCACTTCTCATACAGACACAGAATGATACCCTAATAACCTGCATTAAACTACTGAAATCACACACTCGTGTGTAAAATTACTAGTGCAGAAATTATTATTGCTGTAGCCAGCCAAGAGGCAGGCCCTGGGAACCACTGTTCACTTTAATGGTAGATTACTGAGTACAGCTCAAGGCAGGAGGAGAACTTGTAGTTCAGACTGTTCCTACCTTTTCAAAGAAAGAAAATATACAGATTATGGCTACTAGAAGATGTGGAAAAAATCCCCAACACTTTACTGGAAGAAGAAGCACACTAGTTTGACCTGGCCTGCCCAGCATCCCTATAGATTGCATACTTAAGCGGGGCTTTTTGGTGGGGCTTCAGCAGGGCTTTTAGCTAAAGCTGATTCAATCTGCCATCCCAGTATAAATGAGATGTAACCTCAATATCAGTGTAAGGGAAGTAGAAGTGGGAAGAAAATTAGACCGGGTGGGCAGAATTGTCAAAAAATAAACAAACAAAAACCCCCAAATTTCCAGTGGTTTGCCTGTTGCTGTCCCATCATAGCATTGTGAAAATAGGTGATTTAGTGGGTGCAAAATTGACCTCCGTTACCATTTAATGAATGAAGAACACAAAATGCTTCATCCAAGCAGGTATCCTTGCATATGCAAAAAATACAATAAGAGCATATGAACATTTTAGACAAACAATATTTTCACTTAATTAAGGGAGTGATGTGACTTTCCGAATGGCCTTTGCATTAGTGGAGAATCAGTTTTGTTTACTGACCTTTCAAGTGAACCTCAACAGGGAAGGATCGCACAAATTCTTCCCACAGAGACAACTGAGAATTTACAGATGCTAGATCACCTTATTTGGGAAGGAGACACTTCTTAATCTGGACATCATTTTATTATGATTATTGAACCACCATGTTATTCTCAGCATTTACTGCCTGGAACTCTCCTGCCTTCCACAAATGAGCAGTAAACATCAGTACCAGGGGTGTTCACATTTTGTGCTCCAGCAGGAGTTGTAAAGCAAATGAATGGAGCTAATTAAGCTGCCTATCTTATTATTGCCTTCACGGCTCATGCCCAGCTGAGTTTACAGTGCGGTGCAAGAGATATAACAGAAATATTTCATAGAGCCAATTTAAAATGTAATTGGTTTAAGCCACTGATGAAACCAACAGGGGCACCAGTTTAGAGGACAAATTGGTAGCACTTTATGTTATGGGATACAAATGTTGCTTATAGGGAAACTACTGACCATTTAACTACATAAAAATTACTATGTAGTGGCAGAATAACAACACAGCGAGTACCATATTATTACGAGATTATAGCCCTCTGAACCAAAATGCAAGAATACAGGTTATATGCTAATTAGTTGTAGATTTACTAAAGGTAATTACACAGTAATCTTCATGTAGTTACAGGGTGTTTAATAGGAAACCCTCTTAAATGTTCATGTAATTAAAGAGTATTGCATGATCCTCCTGCCCTGTAGCATATATTGTTAACAGCGAAGTTAAAATCAGTGGATGCTTGTGTTGTATACAGCTTGTAGAGATAAAGTTTATAGTACCGTCATACCTCTAAATACCATGGCAAAACATTAATCTGCAAATATACTAAATCTGTGGGAATACCACTTTCTCAATGCATGGAAAATGGTGCAACTTTTGACAAAGCACAACTTAACTTGCGTAAAACCACAGGGAGGGAATCTGATCATGGTTCCTATTTTCCCATCAGCTCTTTCCTTATTTTATACTCTTTTCTATACTTTTCTTCTACACTTACCAAAATCTTTAAAACTTTCACTAAGTCATTTGGCTAATTTCCCCTCTCTATTGTAGCTGCTTTCCCGTCTTCTCTTTCAATGTATTTATTTCCCCCACCCCAACATCTGCTCACCTCTGCTTCAGTCTTTCCCTTGTTCTGTTACTACTTTTGGCTCTCTTCCCTCACTAGGTTTTTCCCTTTCAGTAACTTTACTCTCCTTCCTTCCCTCCTTCCTTCTCTGTCTCTTTCTCTGTACATACTGCACCAGTACGAGTAACAAATAAAAATATCACCCCTCCCAATCACCCCTGCTCCCTCTGTTCTTCACCTTGTACTTCCCACAGCCAGTAGGAAAGTCACATCATCCATCTTACCTCCTACCAGCCAGTCAGGCTCTCTTCAGCTCTTCACTCTTGCAGGGCTCTCAATTACTGCCACAGCTAGTGCTATGCTCTTTGCTTAAAACAGCTGAGACAGCTTTTCTGCTGGTCAAAATCATGACTACAGGTAGTAAAGCCAACCTGAACAAGAGTTATACAACACCACTAGCACATAAAAAGCAGCAGCTAGAAGGCAGAGTATATTTTCACAGCCGTGCTCTCTAGCCCAGCGGGATGTGGTGTACACAGACCTATGGCCTGAAAATGCTGCTGAGTCTGCCGTAACATGGAGTGCTTTCCATTACTTGACAGAACCCTTTTATTGTTCTGTTTTCATCAAGAAAAATAAAACAGAGGAAACATCGAACAGTGAAAAGTAAATAGAAGAGCCTCCCACTGTAGGAAGAACCCCAGAAATATACATGACCATGAGTGCAACACTGGGGGAAGGTTTGTACGTGGAGTTAAGAACGTTGTTCATAAAAATGTGCTAGGCAGAGTAAAGACAGAAGAAAAGTGATGAATAATATGAAAGCTCAATACAAGTGATGACAGTGCAATGGTCTGCTCTCTTCTTAAACTGTTTTTTCACATCCGTTGATTCTGATGCTTGTAGAGATACAGGCCTCTGACATCAGCATAAGTTGCAGAGTTGAACATTGGCAAGGCTGCTGTGGCCCTCAGATTGTCCGGTAAATGGTTAGCACTGTATGCTGTTCTGGTAGGGAAGAGAGGCACAGCTGGGATGGGTGGACAATTGCCTGTGCTGCAACAGCCTGTTAGTACTATTTGTTTTGTCTTTTAGGTTGTTAGTTCTCTGGATGGTGGATGGTCATTTGCCATGGTCTAAATTTGCCAAAGTGACTATTAATTTTGGGTGCTTAGCTTGAAACACTCTAAGGGGGCCTGATTTGAACACAGCAAGTACTCATCACTTTCCAAAGATCAGTCCACTTAGTGATTTCTGTCATACAAAAGCACTAGAAAATTGGGAAAAAAATCGACCTGTGTATTATCACGGTGGCTACTACAGTGCAGGGGCTGACATGGCGGAGACCACTTTGTATTAGCAAAATATAGACAACAGAATAGTGACACAGTCCCATTGGTACTTGCTTCTCCACTTGCTGCCACATGCCCCAAATAAAGACTTTCCTATTTTAATTTTTCCCTATGTGCATTTCATATCTTCTGTGACTGCCTGCCCTCTTCAAGGTCCCTTGTAGTTTCCAATATAGTCCTGGGAAATTCAGGTTCTGTTGCCTTTGCAACATAAAAGAAAAGAAAACAGTATGTGTATTAATGGACACTTCCTAGGCCAATTCTACATCCAAGCTGTTGGATGGAGTTTGGGGATAAATTGTATAAAGTCACCTTCAAGTCTGTGAGTAAATTTTGCTTCCTGGATTTCTGGACACATGATGATGGCTCAGACTAAAGAAAACGAAAGTCTGCACCATGTCTGGAGAGGTCACTGAAAAGGGATGTCACACAGAACAATTAAGTCTGATTGTGAAACATTCTGGCACTGCAACAAGTCTGCTAGGCCAATGCATTTGCACTGCAGAGCAGCTCGCACGTGTTCAGAATCAAATGGGCAGCTAGCTAACTAATACTCGCCTCCGGGCAGGGGAACATATTTGCATATGGACTTGGCATCTAGGATCGCCAGTGCTGATTCAAACGTCTGGACAATTAGGTAATGCTAAGTAGCAAGGAGAAGTTGCTCACGATATTGCATCAACCAAGGGACAGCAAAGGCTGTTATTAATTAACAACAAAGGCTACTACAGTAAAAGATGTTCTGTACTTTTCCTTATGCATGCTGAAAATCTATATCTTGTGCTGATAATGTGTCTTTCTTGGAATTCAATTATATTTTATTAGCATACCGGAATACGCTTCCACAGCACTTTATGGCCTGTTAGAAGGCATTAGTGCTAAGAGACCACTTCTGTCCTTTTTACTTGTTTTCTCTGCAGTGGATAAATCCAGACCCTGGATTTGATTAAGCCATTCTCTGACCCCTCAGAGGCACAGTCACAAGGAAGTGCTCATCAAATTTTCTGCCAGTCAAGAAAGAAAAAAGAAAAAAGAAAAATTACAGTTCCTAGGGGCCCAAAGGAGGGAAAGAAAGTGCATGGGAAAGTTTAAAGGAAGAAAACCCTTCTGTCCCTCATTTCCTACTGTTACTACACTCCCATGACCAGCCATTTCTCCCAAAAAACAATTCACATGGCATACTTTTCCTCCTCCTCTGCCCCCCACACTGCCCAGCACTTTGTCCTGAATCAAGGTAAGTACTGCTTCTACAATGGGTGGCAATGGCACCACGCAAGTGACCTGGGGAGAGGGAAAGATTTTGCCCACATACACAGCAGCCAGGATTTTTGTCAGCTCCCACAGCATTCCTCCTACCCACTGGTTTAAACAGTATTTCAGCTATTCATTATCTCCCAGCTTTTTTATACTAAATAAAAATACTTTCTGTAGCACTGGGCAAAGAGCAAATGAGGAATAGCTTGGAGCAACTGATAAATAACAGGTGTGGTTAAAAAAAAAATGCTCCACAAACTCATGAAGACAGGAGTTAGTTGATCATTTGGAACAGGCAGCAATATTGTTACACCTATTATGTGTGAATAGTCTCCCTGGAATTTGAAGAGCAGAACAGCTACATGACTGTGTGGGAGATAGAAAGCAATAGAAAACTTTAAGAACAGTCAACTGCCACAGGGATTTTTTTTTTTTGGTCAGCCCCCTATGTTTATAGAGAAAACATACCATCAAGTCCTGACAGCAGTGATCATGACTTTTGGGTGGCTAGAAACACCAACGAGTAGCATTAATAGATACAGTTCACAGTAAAACTAGTCTTCCTACTGCAATGCTGTCCCTAAAACATTTCTGGAGATGATATTTCCTACTGTTTCAATTTCTTCCTCTTTTCTTTCTGGGATGCATTATATTCCTTCTCTTCTAGTTATGAAAGCTTCTCTAGGCTCCCAGTTCACTGCCATATATGCCTAAATCAATTTACCCTTTGTGCTGGCATGTTTTGTCTATGGTAAAGAAAGAGACGGTGAGGATGGAGAGAGGAAACGTAAAGAGAAGTGGGTTGTGCAATTCCAGCTATGCAAATTCCCTGCCCTCTAGTGTGCTTTATCATTACATTGGTTTCTTCCCAACTTATTCACTATGGGCACAGGCTTATTCACTTTGTTGCAGGTCAAAAAAAAGTCAGAAAAAGCCTGATTCACAGAAAAAAAAAGGGCCTTCACATCATCCTCGGGCATGAGAGATAGTTTACTTTGGGGGTATTGTCAGGAGCCTGATCTTTAACCAAAAAGACAGCTTAAAAGGGGTGTCCATATGGGACAGAAGCTAGGACCCAAGGGGACAATCAGAGTGAAGAGGATGAACAGGCATCAGGAGGGATAGGTGACAGAAGCAGAGCTTAGGAGAAGCCTTTTGAAAGGATGGGGTAAAGCCAGAATCTGGGGCATGGGCATGGGCATGAAGGGGTATACATGGGAGGAAGAAGGAGCCTGAAGAAGACTAAGGTTGCAAATGAATGGACTTTATAGACCTACATGGGAGTAAAATTGGTGACACGGGGAAGGCAGGACTCTGGGGTCCAGTTCTTGAAGGCTAGACACTAAAGTTTCAGCCTTTCATTGTTTCCTTCTGACACAATGCATTATGTATACACAGTGAAAAATATGTAGCAGGAAAGATGAAGGAACAGACCCATCCCAAAATATTTAATGGTGGGGTGCTGTAATGGGGCACCTGCCTCATTACTGAGAAGGGGGAGGGAACCCAGGGCCTATTGGCCAGGCCAGACCCTTTGAACACTCTTAATGGTATATATAATTGTTACTTGCCACAGGTGTAGGCAGTGATTGGCAGGCCTGGGGTAGAAGTAGATGGTCAGGTGACCCACAGTGAGGCTCAAATGCCCAGAGCTTAGGCCAGAAGAGGCAGTCTGGCTGTAGGAGCTCCAGGGAGAAGCATCTGGACTGCCTAGAGGAAAGGACTGTGTGCCACAGACCAGCACACAGAAGAGACTGGCTGCTGTACAGCTGCACATGTGCTACTCCAGGGTGAGAATTAACCCCGACAGGGAGGCTTGTGTTTGACAGGGCTTATGTTTGCGAGAAGACGCTCATACTTTTGAGTTACGTTAAACTGGAGGAACAGTTTATAAGGGGTGGATTGGTGGCCACTGGGGTGCAGCAGAAGTACCTAGTTAGAGCATTCCTGGGGCAGGAGCCCTAGGGTGTTGTGTGAGGGCAGTAGCTCAAATACATTTCAGAAGGGAGGAACATGGCATGTCAGAGGACTGTGTATCTGGCAGCAAAGACAGAGCAGAGTGTAAACCCCATGCCCACAAAGGGACATACCTAGGGACTGAGTGACCCAGAGCCCACAGAGGGGTGGGCTGGAGCTAGGGCCTGAAAACCTAGGGTCCTGGTTCAGTGAGCCTTGGGCTGCAGGACCCAGCCAGATTAAAAGGGAGCTGAGGCCTGGAAAGACCTGAGTTCAAACAAGGACCTACGCCAAAACCCACATCTGCGTCCTGGGGCAGCCTCCCTATGAACCGATAAAGCCAAGTCCTGGCAAGCGAGATAACCGTAAGTGGGGAGGACCCAGAGAGCCCAGAAGTGAGAGTGAGGAGGTCAGAGGCTGGTGGCAAGCCAGGAAACTTGTCATATCAGCACTGAATCTTTTTACATTACAGATGCTTAGAGCATTCATCTGGGCAATGGGAAACTGAGGTTCAAGTCTATGGATTTCAAGTTTGGTTTCTAACATCCCAAGTGAGTTCCCAAACCACGAAGTTATTGTTAGTCCTGGGTGTGGCCCCTCTCTCCCTCTCTGACCAGACATTACATGCTGGAGCTGAGAAACCATTCCTGACATGAACATTATCAAAATTGGCATGGTCCCAAGTAAAATTTCTGTTTTGGCGAGTCAACCTTTTTGGCAAAAAAGCCCGTTTTAGCGCAAGGTTCCGAGCCAGCTCTACGGACATCTGAAATGGCGGATCACATGCCCAAGGTGAAAAGTGTTTCAGTTTGATCATCACACATATCACACACAACTGCCTCAGAGAAGCAGACCAGTAGGTGTGGAGCAAAGTGTTTATAAATATTGCTAGCATATTGAATAGGGCTTGTCTACTGGTTCTGTAAAACTTCAATGTGAAGTTAAGGTAGGGGGTGGGGGTATGTGTTATGCAGATGCTCCGCCATGAAAAAGAGACAGAAAGTGTAGCTGTAAGAGTAATATTGTTTTCCTCACTCAGCGATACCGTGAGCTCTGTTGCTGCAATTCTTTACTGTATTACACAATACACTGAATTCGCTGCATGTTTACTCATGTCGGGAGCTTAGCCGACAGCAAAGTATTCCATCTACATCCGGCTGCATGATGGCGGGGGTTTGTGTCCTTCAGTATGGTGAGATGCTAGAGGCAAGTACTGTTCTGGACAAGGACCCTCTGATTCAGCGTGACAATTTCCTAAGATATGGACCTGCCTCAGATTTTTGAGTTCATAAAAGTGTAAAACTCTGCAGGTGGAGAGAGTCTTACATGCTCACCCTATCTGAGATCTGTGTTCACTTAGGATATACAGATCACCAACTCTGTGACCACAGCCTGTCTCTGTTGCCATAGCAGTTAGGATTTCCTGCTTATCATTGATTAATACTGTGTACAATCAATCGTACACACCCTTTGACCATTACAGATACACTAAAATATAGATAGAGACTGTTGTACTTTAAGTCAATAGCTAAGCAATAATTTAACAGGAATGCTTTTAATCCATAGTTCTTCATAATGTGCACTTTTGTCAACTCTCACAATTTTATCAAAATGTTCTTTATATTTTTTCCCCTTAAACTTTAGCTCTGGGAGTCCTGAATCACAGCTTTCCTTAAACAATAGTACATTTCTAGCCTCCACAGTCTCTGAATAAACTTTGACAGCACAGACCTGAAAGACTCAAAAAACATAAGGCAAATAAAAAAACTCCTATATATGTATATTTAAAATCTCCTCAGCCAATCATGATATTTAGAAGCCTGATTAATATTTTTGAAATGCTTGGGTTTGTTAGTACTAACCTGGGCATACTGAGAGTCAATATCAGCTGTTGCCTTTCTGATCTCACCTTCACTTCTGTTTCCATGGTAGTAGAGGTCAGATCAGCAAATATAAAGGAAGCATTTTAAAATCTTAATCTTTTAAAAAACTTATCTTTACTCTATTTTTGCCTCTCTGACCTCTGTTTCCCCTGGAAATAAGGTCAGAAAGGTCACAACGACAAAATTCTCATCTTTATATTTCAGCTGTTGTCTGCTCATTTAAAAATCAGCATCACACAAGCCATTAGACTTCAAATGAGAGAAAAGTGTATTTTCGCTCCTGTTTTATTTCTTATTCCTTGATTAGTCTTAAGTGTTCCTCCTTGTGCAGTGACACCAAGTACCTACAGAGTTAGCCCACTTGTCAGTCAGATCTCTTTTTGATCATGCAACTGTATAATGATGTATAAAGAAATAAGGCAGAAAATGGACTTCAGGATTTTAAAATGTTCCATTAATTCACAAAGAACAGAAAAATCAATATGCAGTAAATGTCCAGACAACCTTAGAAGCCAGATGCAGAAAGCACACCAGCCTGATAATTATTACAATTTTTCTATAAAATGTGCTAGCACATTCATTTGTACATGAAAGTGCATGGGAGTGGGAGGGGTTGTAATTACTTCATTAGAGCATGCAGCCACAATGAAACAACATGTTAAAGCCAAACCCTATTGGTAAATGTGAGCTATAATTAAGTACCTCTTAGTGGAAAATAAGTTTAATGGCATCAGGAATACATACCCAAATGAGCTGACTGCCTCAGGAACTCAATTTAATATGAAAACACTAGGCAAAACTTGTTACTATTTTAGTTTCTTAAAACTATTTATAGTCAACTTGACCTTCCAGGTGTGGGTTCCCTGTTCACCATTCTACAGCCTCATTGTGTTTAAAGAGTGTTTTCTTCATCCTTTGGAGAGTTTCCCTTGTGCAGTACCTGTTGTTGAAATCCATAAGGGATAAAAAGAAAGATGTTTTCAACAAGCACAAAGAAAATACCCTTCAAACCTACTAGTATTCCTTTCTTATTCTCTCCTTTTTAAAGAGTCACTCATTATTAATGCTTTCTGTAAAAATTATTTATTAAGCAGCATCTGATTATTAATAAATTACAAGGCAAAGAAATGTTAAAGTCACTTCCTGTGTGTTTTAAATCTGTTCATGCCTGTGAACAAGAGCTAAAGCATTTGTAGAAGTTTGTTTGCATGGGAAAATCACTAGAACGTTGCTGTGCCAAGTGTCAGCTTTGAAATAAATGTAATGAAAGTTACCTATTGTTCTTAAAGAATATCCGGGACTCTTTGTCTGTATACATAGAAGATGACCTTCCTTTTTAGAAGCAATTTCCACTCATTATTTTCTAGACTGATTGCTAGTATGTTCCACATGCTATAAAGAAAGCAAAAATGCCATTCTTATGTATCATTTACATCTGGGCATTTCAGTAAGTATGGAAAAGTCTAACTTAGCAGAATGATATTTTAATTACTATATAGAAACAAAGAGTAAGTCACTAACAAATATTTTAACTCTATTTTATATACCAGAAAGGATAATCTAGAGTTCAGTAGGAAGTTGCCATCTTATTTGATAATGAAGACAAAGATAGAAAAGAATGCTGTTTCCTGTTTAAAAGCAGAATTTCTCAAAAGTGTTGAGGTAAGGCTTTTAGTTTATTTCATTCCAATGACTAAAACTATATAATTTATTTTACTATGGTTTGGGGAATATTTATTTTTGGACTCCTACTCCAAAAAATTAACAGAGAGCAACTACAAAGGGATGTCAGGTGCACTACTTCAAAGGAAGAGCTATTCACACTCACAGAGAAAGGGCAACAATAATATACTTAACTAGTTACCGTTGACATTGATATTTAGAGTTACTTCTATATGAAAAATCCACAAATTGGCATATATGTTTGGGCTATGATATTATTAGATACAGATAAAAGTACTCGGCACAACGTCATTATCAGGAAGCTGGGTTTTCCATTTCCCACAGAAAAATGCGAATTTTCTCTTTTAAAGGAGAACTGCAGGTTTCCCCTTGTAGGCTGGCAAAGGTCCGGCCTGTAAGGGGTTGCTTGGGGCTAGGGGGAGTGGGATGCAGGGGGCACCACATGCATGTGCACTGCCCACATGCACATTGTAGCTAGGCAGGGTGGTGGAGAGCAGCTCTCACAGCTCCCTCCAGGTTAAGTCTATAAGGGTGGAGGAGGGCGGGCGCAAGTGATATGATGCAGGGAGTGAGGGCAGTGGAGTAAAAATGATGCACATGGGGAGCTGGGGGGGAGGGGGCATGTTCCCCCTCAGATTTCTGCATGCAGAGTGGGGCATGGGGCTGCAGCCAGGCTGAACCAGCTCCAGATAGATGCTGCCTCCATGGCCCAGCGAGTCGGACCCAGCATGGGAGGAAGCACCGTGCCACTATGGACACTAAGGTGAGGCTCGGCAACGGTGACAGCGGTGGTGGCATGGAGTTATACCCCCTGCTGCTGCTGGGTGGACAGGGGGCACTGCATCTTGGCAGCCAAGGCAGTACAGCACTCCCTCCCATGCCAGATCCCACCTGCTGAGCTGCAGAGACAGCTCCTGCCCAGAGCTGGTCTGGTCCAGATGCCATATGCGTCCTGCACCCCACTGGGGATGCACAAATCTGGGAGGGGCACAGATTACCTGTACCCCTCCATTACCTGTATCTCCATTACCTGTGCCCCCCCCACTCCCCAAATGCTTCACCTGTCCCCCCCCATGTGTCACCTGTGCCTCCCCATCCCATTCCCCACTCACCCAACCCCTTTGTCACACACTGGGGGCTGGAAGCAGCAGGTTGGGAGTGAGGGGCATAAGCAGGACTCAGGACACTGCAGGTTGGGAGTGAGGGCCACCTGCAGGACCAGGGGCTGTGGGTTGGGAGTGAGGGGCATAAGCAGGGCTGGGGGGCTGTGGCTTGGAAGTGAAGGGCAATGGCATGGGCAGCGGCAGGGCACAGGCCTGTGATGGTTGCTCAGCACCACAAAGCTTGGGAGAGGGATGATGGCTGCAACTGGACCCACATCCTGGTGAGAGAAGGGGGCAGGGGGAGCTCTGATTTTCCATTATTAAAAAACAAAAAAAATAAAATGCCAAAATATATAGATATTTAGAATTTATTTATTATAATTATCGAGGAACTGGTAAGCTTCCAAATGGCTTTAAAACTGTAAATATATCAATAAAACATTGCA
>NW_017728947.1:68633560-68634895 GCF_001723895.1 Crocodylus porosus | reverse complement strand
TATTCCTCCCTTTTAGTGTGCCCACATCCCCCCACATCTTAGTGTCATCAGCAAATTTGAACAGGGTGCTTTTTACCCCTCGTCCAAGTCACTGATGAAGACGTTGAACAGTGTGGGCCCGAGGACCGAGCCCTGCAGAATCCCACTACCCACATCCCTCCTGGTCAAAAATGACCCATCCACTACCACTCTCTGGGTGCAACTATCCAGCCAGTTGGCGACTCAATTGATTGTGTGGGTGTTGACACCACAGTCCCCCAGTTTCTTAATGAGAGTGGGGTGAGAGACAGTGTCGAAGGCCTTCCTAAAGTCCAGGAAGACTATGTCCACTGCTACCCCTGCATCTAATGATTTGGTGATCTGATCATAGAAGGCCACCAGGTTGGTCTGACAGGACCTGCAGCTAATGAACCCGTGTTGGTTGCCCCTAAGCATGATCTCCCCTGGTGGCCCCTCATGGATATGTGCTAGAATAATTTTCTCAAAAAGCTTGCCCAGGATCGAGGTAAGACTAACTGGCGTATAGTTTCCCGAGTTCTCCTTCTTCCCCTTTTTGAAGTTGGGAACCACTTTGGCCCTCTTCCAGTCCTCTGGCACCACTCCAGAGCACCACGAGTGCTTGTAAAGCTGTGCCAGGTGTCCTGCAATGACCTCTGCCAATTCCCTCAGTACTCTAGGGTGGAGACCGTCCAGACCAGCTGACTTGAATACATCCAGTCCCTCCAGAAGTGCCCTAACTAGTTCCTCACTAACCCTTGGCCTAGGTGCATCTCCCCTGGGGCCTGTGGGGGGTGACTGTTCCGGTCCCTGCTTAGGAAAATGGAAGCAAAGAAATTGTTAAATATGTTGGCTTTGATGTCTGGTGTAACGACCAAATTTCCTAACGTGTCCTGCAGGGGCCCCACATTACCTGGTACCTTCTTTTTGCCCCCTATGTATTTAAAAAAGGACTTCTTGTTGTCCTTGATCCAGGAAGCTAGTCCCAGTTCCATCTCTGCCTTGGCCTTCCTGACTGCCCCCCTACATCCCTAAGCAACTTCAGTACAGTCATCCCTGGTGATGGCCTCTTCTTTCCATTGGGTGTACACCTCCCTTTTTGTTAGGAGACATTCCCAGATGCTTTTGATGAGCCATGGGGGCTTGTGTGCCCTCTTGCTCCCTTTGATCCGTGTTGGGATTACCTCCCTTTGGGCTTGGAGGATCATCTCCTTAAGGACCGACCACTCTCCTAGGACACCTGGCTCCCCTCCCCTCCAGGACCTCAGTGCTTCCCTGACTATTCTCCTTAGCTCATTGAAGTCCACCCTCCTGAAATCTAGGGCTGCTGCCTTGCTG
>NW_017728947.1:68630145-68633225 GCF_001723895.1 Crocodylus porosus | reverse complement strand
TCCTTTGACTTCACTACCTCTGTGAGCTGACTTAAGAATTCCTGGTTGAGCTCTTCCCCTTGGTTGGGAGGTCTGTAGTAGACCCCCACTGTTAAGTCTCTTTCCCCTCAACTGCCTTGTATTCTAACCCAAAGCACTTCAGAGTGCCCCTCCTCTGATTCTTGGTTAATTGACGAGGATGGGTATTCCTCCTTAATATAAAGTGCCACGCCCCCATGTTTCCTTCCTATCCTGTCCCTCCTGTACAGCCTATAGCCCTGGATATTCACCGCCCAGTCATGCGTTGAGTCCCACCATGTTTCAGTGATCCCCACTATGTCAGGGTTGGTGTCAGCTAGCAGGAGGGTGAGTTCCTCCTGCTTGTTTCCCATACTACAAGCGTTAGTGAAGAGTAAGTGATATCTTTGTATATGGTGTTTTTTTTAAGAGGGCCACACTGGAGTGTGAGATCATGGTTTCTTGTATGTTCCCTGCATCTTACAGCTGGCCTACTTACAGCTCATGGGTGGAAGCCCAGTTTTCCTCCATCATGTTGTAAAGCTGTTAAATCTAAACTGTAATCTCTACCATCTCTCATTTCTTGGAATTTTTTTAGTGACATAATTCATGGCAGATTTCTCACCTTAGAGTATTAATGTGTTTCTTGGCTTCTGTTTTTAACATTCTGAAGAGATACCTCTGTTTCACAGATTTTTGGGAGGACTTCTGTAGCATGAGCCAGTGTAGTAATCCCAAGGCTTGAAAGAAACTGTTTGCAGGAGAGGACTCACTTCTCAGCCTCTTCCCCTCCTTTATCCTGGGGCTAACATAGGTTGCATGCTCTAGATTGCACCAACCTATACCAATTACATACCATGTAGCCACTATGTGCCGGGTTCATATCTTCTTTAGTCTCTACAAAGCCATGTAGCTAACTACAATTTTTAAACAATCACTAATAAAGTTTTAAAATCTGTTTGAGATGTTATACCTGATTACATAGGTGCTTAAAGAGAAAATTCCTTTCTTAGTTTTTTTGTTAATAAATCCAACTGTAAATAGTCATAATAAGATCCTCATTTAAGCTAAAATCCCAGTAAGATAACAGCGTTTAAAAAGATGGGAACTGTCTTATGACCTCCAGAAAAGTTGTACAAATAGATCTTGAAATACGAGTTGTATTTCTTCAGAACACTACATTACAGAAATACGACTCTCTAATCTACAATCAATTACAGCTTTATCAAAAAAAGCAATTATATCTGGCATGGATCTTTTTGCTTTATCTTTAGCAAGACAGCTGAAAGAGTTGAACATCTATTCATTTTTCATCAGAGCATTTACAGTTCATGTAAATAATAGTAATTTCAAAAATCACTTTGAAGAAGTAACTGTGATCAGGTATGTAACATTAACATTTGGAATAGAAATAGTTGTAAGTGAAATAGTGTTTAAGTTCATTCATGATGGAAATTAAATCCTTGAAATTTCCAATTCTGTTTAGATCAAGTGAATAACAATGTACATATTTTGGAAGGATCAATAAACATATTGAAAAGAGCTTCTGTTGTTATTGAACATGTTCTATAGGCAAGACTGTAGTGCTGCTGAAATTAACAAGGCACATATGTTTCACTACAAGTGTTCTGAAGATACACAGCCAAGAAATTTGCATTAATTTCCCAAAAAGAACTGAGTAATATGTTCTATCAAAAGTTACTGCATTTCATGGATTAGTGTATTCAGAAAGACTCCACCCTGACTGGACTGCCAGCTCTTAAGGCTGCTATTATCAGAAATTTGTAAATGAGAATTTGCTTCAAAAAATCATTAGTTAGATAATTTTCTCCCTTTAGAGAAAGAAGAAAAAAGTGGGAGAAAATTAAACTGAAAAGCAAAAAAAAAAAAAAAAAAAATTAATTTCCTGAATGAAAAAAGATGTCTTGACTCTTTTCTAAGAGGCTTTTTATGCAATGAAGTAAGACAAATTATTCTCGGCACTGCTGTTTACATTTCTCACGTCTGCTTCTCTGAGGGTACAATTGACATGCTTCGTGTGATTAGTGACAAAGTCATACACCAAATTTCTAACAAATACAATCTGAGGTTTTAATCCTATTAACTCAAATCAAAGATAATTAGATAATCATGAAATAAACAGCTATGTGTTATTTCATTCTGTTCCAGACACTTAAAGAAACAATCTTGCTAATGAAGCACAAGGATTATGAAAATTGCAGTCATAAAGGGCCAAAATTGTCTGTGCAGAGCTGCCAAAGAATTCAGCTCTGTGATTTTACCTTTAAATTAAAAAGGTTAGACATATCAAGCAGGTCAGAGGTCTACCCAAGCCTAGCTACCTTGATAGAGGCAAGGTACGTGACTAGTCAGCAATGCACAAGACAATGATTTGGGGCACATCTGCTGCCTGATTCCCCAGTCCAAGTGGCCAGGTGCCATTTACAGCTGGGTTGAAAAGGAGCAGCCATTTGGCAGGAGTCTATGGGAAGTATTGAACTCTGGAGCCATAGCAAGATGTCTTAAATCAGGGCAGGCAATTATTCAGTTGGAGGGCCACTTAACAAGTTCCACATAGGTAGCCCCACCCCTTGAAAGTTGCCCCACCCCCTAGTCTCCAAATTGGAACCAGAAGTCCAGCCCCTTAACCCCTGACCGTTGCCACCAAAGTTCCTCCCCTTGGTGCCCCCCCTCCCACAAATACTCCTTTTGGGAGGGGGAGTTGCCATCTTAGAACCAGAAAACAACCAAATGATACATAAGAAGTCAAACACCTACTATAAAACCCACACCAAGGCCCCTGCCCCGCTGGAGCTTAGCAACAGGTACACACCTCTTGCTGCTCCAGCAGAGCCTGCTGAGTTGCCAGCTCCCACAGGCAACACAGGCTCAACTGCAGCTACCGTCCCTACTCTCCTCAAGCAAAACGTAAGGTGTTTGTTGTGGGAGACTCCATCCTGAGGGGGACTGAAGGGGCAACCTGCAGCCCCGACCCGTTAGTCCAGGAAGTCTGCTGCTTCCCAGGGGCCCGCATCTGGGAAATTGCAGAGAAGATCCCTAAGCTCCCCCAGCCCACAGACCAC
>NW_017728947.1:68616241-68630045 GCF_001723895.1 Crocodylus porosus | reverse complement strand
TACACTGAACACCTTCAAGAGCAAATTGGATGCTTATCTTGCTGGGATCCTATGACCCCAGCTGACTTCCTGCCGTTTGGGTGGGGGGTTGGACTCGATGATCTTCCAAGGTCCCTTCCAGCCCTAATGTCTTTGAAATCTATGAAATATATTTTAATTTTATTACAAAAAATATTTCCCATGACTTGTGTTTACTGTATATAGAAGGGATTGCATAATAACTCAAAAATAAAGTGTCACTCTTTTATACTGTAGGGAGGGGTTGTGAGGAGGTGTGGCTGTGTAGGGGGCATAGGGTATGTTGGGGTGTATGTATATATTGGTGGAGGTTGTGGGGGAAAAATGTGGATGTGTGGGGTATTAGGGAGGGCAGGGGACGTAGGGACCCACCACAGACTCCCTCCATGGTGTGTAGCCACTGCTGCCTGGTCAGGGCACTTGTGCCTGGCGCAGGTGCCTGGTGGGGCACAGCTCCAGCCAGCACTGTAAAGAGTTAGGAAGCGGAGTCTGTCCTATTGCCAGGGCTCCATACCACATGCTTGCAGCTGCAACATTCGCAGAGGGGGAAACCCCATGCTGGATCCTGGTGTCCGCCCCCACTCCCTGCTGCACAGGTCCCCGCACTCTGCCAGGCATGGAGGGAGGCCCACCCCCTGTTTCCCAGAGAAGTCCAGCATGGGGTTCCCTGCTGCAAGTGTAGAGCTGCAGGCACAGAGCCCCTGCAATAGAAGCAGCCAGGCAGGCTGTGCAGGGGTGCGTTCTTGCCCCCAGTGCAGTGCTGGCCGCCTCTATTGCAGGGGCTCCAAGCTGCATGCCTGCAGCTCCACACTCGCAGCAGGGAAGCCCCGCACTGGACTCCACAAGGAAAAAGGGGGTAGGGCTCCCTCCACTATCAGTGGAGTGCAGGGACTGGTGCAGCAGGAAGCAGGGGAGGCAGCAGGCTCTATACAGGACTTCCTCCACGCGAGTGCTGGAGCTGCAGCAGCATGGCGTGGAGCCCCAGAGATAGGGTAGGCTCTGCTTCCTCCTCCCATACAGCATTGGCTGGGCGCAAGAGCCCCAACCTCCCCACCTGCTGCTCCCTACTCTCCCCCCACCCTCACACCCATACCCTGCCCAGCTGAACTCTGTGCTCCCACTGCCCCTCTGGGCACAGGCTCTACTCTGCGCTTCTGCATCCGCCGAGCTGCAACTCCACCCCTTCCACTTCCCTACCTGCTGCCCTGAGTGAGCAGGTTCTGCCTGCAACAGGAGCTCTGCCCAGAGGCTGCTGGCTGGGCAAAACCCTTCCACCCACAAGGGTGGGAGCAAGGCCTAGTAGGGTGTGTAGGAGGGTTGTACATGTGAGTGTGTCACTCCCACCCTTGTGGGCAGAAGTGCTGGGCCAGGTGCAATTCACTGGTGGGGCGCCATGTGCCAGATGAAAATGCCTCGCAGGCCAGATCTGGCCCATGGGCCGTATTTTTCCCACCTTGGCCTTAACTCATATATTTCATCCTCACCCACAACAACTTCACTTGCAATCATCATCTTCCTCCAGATCATGGGCACATCTATGGGCATGAAGATAGTCCCTTCATATGCCAGTCTCTTCATGAGCAACCTGGAGGGTGAATTTCTAGAAAACTGCACCACCAAACCCTATGCTGTAACTGTATTATATAGATGGTATTTTCATCATCTGGACTGAGCATTTGAACTCACTTATTGACTTCTACAGCAGTTGTAACAGCTGTCATCCCTTGATCAAACTTATTCTGGAATAGTCCTACACTAACATCAACTTTTTAGACAGCACAGTCCACAGCTGGGATGGCACCCAACAACTCTCATACAAAGAACACACAGACCACCACATTTATGTCCACAAAACCAGCAATCATCCCAAAAGCACACTAAAAAGCAGGCCCTGAGATATTACTGCATCTGCTCTGAGGAAAATATTCATGATGCCCACCCAGACAGCCTGAAATCTACCCTTATACGAAACAGAGAGTCTAGTAGAGAAACAGATTGTATCTTTGAAAGAGCCACCCAAATACTCCATAGTAACCCACTAGAATAAAAAAAGACCCTCTACCACCACCATGACTGCACTGCGCACTGCTGCTGGTCACCTACCACCCCACACTGGAACTGATTAGAAGAATCATCAAACAGTTATAGCCTATAATTGACAAAGATCAGAAATATTCCCAGCCTTTTCATTCCTGGCTTTCAAATACTCCATAACTTGCCCAGCTCATTATCATCTACAAAGTCACCATTGCTCAACAGACATCAAATAGGACACATTAACAACAGTTGCTTAACCTATCAACACGTCTTCTGCTACAACAATCAACTCCCCGCTCCCCCACAACAAACCCATTAGAATCCATGGATCTTACGCATGCCTTTCCTAAAATGAGATACATTTGATCCAATGCACCAAATACCCTTGTGGGAACAATGTGGCTGAAACTAAACAGAAACTACACACCAGAACTCTCCCAGAAAAAATATAAAGGACAGAGACACATAAATGTCAGCAGGAGCACAGTTTTCACAGAATGACTCCCTTTCTGACCTCATGATCCTTGTGCTCAAGGGAAATCTACCAAACACTTTTAAAGGGCAAGTTTGGGAACAAAAATTCATAAGCTGGCTGGACACTAAAAATGAAGGATTGAACACTGATATTGATTTTATGGCACACTACGATTAACCTGATTCCTGAAATTTTTCCTGCACACTTCAAGTGATAACAACTTTGCTCTCTTTTGATAGGTCTTGATCTCCCAGTAATCAAGTTCCATTTTTTTCTGCTAATTGTTTATCTGCTAACCCTGGAATTTCTTCCATCCCTAATTTCACAGCTCTCCCCACTGTTCTTAATCATAGCTGTGCATGCTTCTCTCCTGAGATCTGGTGAAGATTGCCTTGCACTCAAAAGCTTTTCTAACTTTATCCAACCACGTAATTGGTTCAATAAAAAATAATATCCCCCACCACCACATCCTTGCCTCTTAAACAAACTTATAGCACATCTCATCCACAACAAACTAGTAGTGGTTAATTTTTTAGTGGTCTGTAGGCTTTGCAGCATGATCTGAGACACAGGGAAAAAACATAGGTTTCAAGTCTCGCTCCCATATAGATGGCCTAATATGCCTCAGTTTTTAAACCAATCCTAGGACAGTCAGTTCCATGCAGAATAGGTTGTCAGTACTAGATTCAAGTTAAGATCAGAAAAAGAAAGTCATGGAACTGCAAAACAGCAGGAACAGAGTACATCCTGGTGACCGGCTCTTGCAGGTAGTAAGTAGGGACCCGTGTTGTTCCCTCTTGCCTCTAATTCATGTGTGATGGGAAGAGGTCTTGGGCTCCACCTATTCAACTGACATGTAAGCCACACAGGGCTGGCAGCCAGCTCTCAGCCCATTCTGTCTCTCTGGGATCAATCAGTTAAGGGAACTGTGGCCATCCAGGGATGTTAATAAAACACCTCTTCTGCTTAATTTCACACACTGAAGCACCCATTGCTCTAAGCTCCAATTAAGAAAGTAGATTCTTCCTCAAGAGTCAACTCTGTGCTTGTACTGCACTAGGATCTGACTTTGGCATAGGATTTCCATAATAATCAGCAATGTTTGGAAAGTACTTTTCAGTACACTTAAATGAAAGGACAATTGACTACATCATTGATGCTTTGCCTTGGGTCAATGTCTGCCTTCTCCCAACATCAAGAATGAAAGAAAAGATCTAGCAACAGGACCCTGAGCAGATAAACCCCCACTGCTCTGCTGAAAACAAATACATGCGGAGTTTCTACACTGAGCTGCATTAAGCCATAGAGCTTACATCTGAGAAATGATGTGGGAGATCTGGCATTCATAAAACCGAGCAATCAAAAAACACTGCACAAGAGAGATCAATATCATGAGCATAAAACATCACAATAAACAATGTGATTATTCTGCTATGTAATTCAGTTTTCTACTGAATGGAAATGAATGTTCTTCATGTGCTAGCCTATAGATGAAAGATAAAGTATTTTATGTTGTATCCAAAATCCTAAAAAATGTATGGCTTAGTACAGCTATAACAGTTCCTGGACAAGGTTTCTGCCAAACCCCAGTTCAGAAGACCTGACAAGAGATACCCAGGACACAGTCTATTCACACCCTTGTGCCAGCAGGAATATTTGTTCTGCAGCAAGGGAGCTTCCACTACTGGTGGTTACGATGCCACCTTCCCCCAGAAGTTGTATCTGGTGACAGACAACAGGTTATAAAGTCATAGAAAAGTAGGGCTGGGAGAGACCTTCAGAGGCCATCTAGCCCAACTCCCTGCCTGAGACAGGATCATTCCTAGCCAAACAATCCCATACAACCATACAATCTAAACTCCACATATGACTACCCTCAACCCTGACACAGCATAGACCTAACACAGGAATCTGCCACAGGTAATGCAGCCAACATCCTGCTTCTATGAAATGTTGTCAACATATAATCAAGAGATCCTGGGCAGAGGGTCATGCCCCCTGCTACAGAGGAAAGCAGGAGTCCCCACAGCCCATACCCATCAGATCATGGGGTAAAATTCCTTCCTGATCCCAAATATGGTGATTGGTCTGACCCTGAGCACAGGGACAAGACCCTCTAGCAGGAACCTGTGACTTTGCTCCTAGCAGGAGGATTGGACCACCCCAGTCAAAGTCCCCATAGGCTGTAGCCCACATCCAGTGCCCCTAGGGAGGCTTAAAAACACCCTGACACATATAGCAAAAAAAAAAAAAGCAGGGGAGGGGGAAGGGAAGGGGGGCAGGCAGCAGCAACTAGCAAAGCTGTGAAGCATGGGAAATACACATAATAGAAAACAGGCATAACTACCCCTAGATCATCCCGGACCAGTGGCTGTCCACCCTCTTCTTGAACACCTCCAGTGGTGGAGAGTCCACAGTTTCCCTAGGCAGTCTGTTCCACTGCCTCACTATTCTCACAGTGAAGACCTTTTTCCAGAAACCCAATCTAAATTTTCTTTGCTGCAACTTCAAGTCACTGGTCTGCACCCTCCCCTCTGCAGCAAGAGAAGAAAGGTACTTTCCCCCTTCTTTATGGCAGCCCTTCATGTATTTGAAGACAACTATAATGTCCCCTCTTAAGTGCCTTTTCCACAAGCTGAACATGCCTAACTCCTTTAGCCTCTCTTCATAAGATTTCCCTTCCAAGCCCTTGATCATCTTTGCTGCTCACCTCTGGACCCTCTGTAACTTCTCCATGTCCTTTTTAAAATGTGGAACCCAGAACTGCTCACAGTAATCCAGAGGAGCCTAAGCAGTGCTGAGTAGAGGCACTATCACCTCCCGTGCCTTGCACCTATTGCTTCTATTGATGCAACCCAAAACCACGTTCACCTTGTGTGCAGCCGTATCACACTACAAACTCATACTGAGTCTGTTGCCTACCAAGACTCCCAAGCCCTTTTCAAGAGCTGCCATCCAGCCAGGTGTCCTCTATTTTGCAGCTCTGTTTTTGATTATTCCACCTGAGGTGTAGCCCCTTGTTTAAAACGTGATTGGCAGAGGCTGCCTGAGTAGTGCGCTGAACCAGTGCATCCTCTGAAGCCACCTAACTACACTCTTTTCACAGCTGTATCCAAATCCTTTGCTTTTGGGGGTACACTGGATGGCATTGGGTCTTAAAGCCAAATGTGAGTGCAAGTGCCTTACAGGAGCTGCAAACACCCTCTGAGCATATGCCCCACTATCAGAGAACCAGCGCTCTGAGCTCTGACAGTGAATTCACCTCACAGTAAACCAAGCTTTTTGTGTGTAACTTTACCAGAACTTGGAACATTTATCTTAATCAAAACACAATAAGTTCATTTAAGATTTTGCTACTAACCAACATGGTTTTTTAAACTGCTATTATTGTCAAGTGGTAACCGACTACCTGGAGAGGCGATTACATGACCCAACACAATATATCATGGCACTGAAGTGAATTCCTATTCACTACCAAGGAACTAGAAGTTATAAAATTTTCCTTTAACTGTGCTTGTATAAGCAAAGCTGTGTTCAGAGGATGCCAGTGAGATCACTGCAGTTACAGCCTGGGTTTTAGACAGGCGCCTCCTCATCTTGTCTCTGCTACAATGAAAACTGCAAAGTATCTTATTATGCAGTGCCCCAGCAACCTCCCCCCCACCCCCCTTATCCACACAATCCATTCCCATGAAACATTCTCCTTTTTGTTTTATTACATTTTAGTAGCATTTTAGGATACCAATGAAAAGATGAGAGATAACATGAAGGATAGAAGAGAATATATCTATATAACCAAAACACTTTAACAAGTTATTTTGGGGCAGTTTTCTGCCCCAAAAAAGGTGTTTTGTTTAAGTGTTTAATTCCATCACCTCTTATAAAGGCAGCCATGTCTTATAAAAGACTATGTACAACACTGTCACATAGGTGCTTGGTGAGAGCAATAAAGATACTTAAGTCAGGAGTGGCCTTACTTTACTATATGGATACTGTTCAGTACTCAGGAAGGGAATATAGGTTTTTAATTTTCTTTATTTTTAGAGGTATTTAAGGTTTATTTATGAATTAAACAACAATTAACAGAGAATAAATCAATCCTGAGCCTATTTTCCGTATCTTTGAAGAGAAAGGCAGGGTAGAGGGTTGGAAGAGTCTATTATATATGATGAAATGATAAGCAGTGCTTTATTGTATTTGCTGGAAATGCTTACTTATCCTACTTTGTAGGATCAACAGTCCATTGTGGTAAAAATATATAAATGACACTGAACACATTAATATCATGTATAATAGAGACTCAGAATAAGTTGACAGTTACTTGCTAAAGTACGATATGAAACATGTATACATGAACTCTATATATCAACCTACTTACCCTATTCTGGTTATAGTAATACAAATATTAATAAGAGGTTTATCAAAATAATCTGAGCTAAATCACTGCCCTACAATATTGCACAAGAAGGAACCAAACTCAAAATCCAAAGCATGGTCTTGGGAGTGAAGGGTAAGTTCTTACATTTTGAATAAGAAACACAGAACAGAGCTATCAGATTTGACCAAGACTCATTTTCTTGATAGTTTCATAGGCAGTTATGAATGCTGCATCCTATTTCTACACACTATGGCTCTTTGTGTTATTGGTCTGGCTTACCGAGGTGCCCTGGCATTCTCAGCTATTCACCACAGATCTTTTAAAGCAAGCAGAAAGAGGACAGACTGCTTTTATTGGAAGTTCTTAAGAGGTTCCTCTCCAACTTGCTCCCTAGGAACTTATGCCTAAGAAGAGGATGTCTAGGGTCTGGTATCTTTATTAAAAGGCCAGATTTTATATAGTATTTTGCCCACTGTTCACAAGTGGAAATATTTGTGCAACATAGAGCCATGCAGTTTTCCTACAGCACACATGGTATTAGAGAGAAGGTTAAAGTCATATCATAGAGCGGACTTTGAGATATCCAGTCCATATAAGGAGTGTTACATTTTGTCTTGCTATAATATCACTGTTAGAGAATGCTGCTCATATTATGTATCTTTTAGAACAAAGGCATGGGTGGATCCATGGGGGCGGGCAAGGGCGCAGCTGAACCCCCTCCTTTCAGATTGGATTCAGCCCAGGAGACTCTGGAGACTTTTTAAAAGTCCCCAATGCATGTAAGAATCCCCCTCCTTCCCCTCCATGATTAGAGGCACCCCCCTTTCCTCTTCTTCCTCCTTTTTCCTACCTACTTCGATGCAGTTTATACCCACTCCAGCAGGGGTATGGGGGATGCACTCAGCTAGGGACAGTGGGCATCTTTACACGTGTTCCAAGGTGGGGATAGGGGGCACTTGAATTAGAGCATCTCTCGGGAGCCACAGTGTCTCATGTATTCAGCATCCCGTACTTCAAAACAGTGGTGTGGACACTTTAACTAAGACTCATTTAATGAGCTTTAGTTAAAGTGCCTCCACCACCATTTTGAAGCACAGGTACACTGAATACACATGATGCCAAGGCTGCTTGAGCATGCTAATTAGCTCACTCCAGCAGACTCAAGTGAGTCTGCTCTGATGCATTCTAATCAGCGCACATCAGAGCAGGCCTCACGGATAGGTGCCCAGTGAGAGCAGGAGAGGTGATGGGTGGGGGAGTTCCCCTTTCCCTTGCCTGCAGCAGGGGTGACTGCTTCTGTGGCCGTCTTTGCCAAATCCTGGTTCCACCCTGTCCAGGAGGTTCCCGGACTAAGAGGCTCCGGGAAGCCCCTTTACCCCAGACCCAGGGGGCGGGGCGAATGTTTACCTGTTACAGGTACCCGGATGGCACGGCCCACTTAAGTGACGGACCGGAATCAGACCCGGGCGCGGGAGCTGTGGAACTGGAAGTGCCGTGGTGAACAGCAGTCGACCGCAGGGAAGCGGAGGGGCAGATGCACGCCGCCCGGTGTGGAGTCCGCACATTCCGGAGCAGCAGTAAGATGCTGCCGGGACGCACGACGAGGAGGCTGGGATCCAGCGGTGAGTCGAGTGACTGTGGCGCACTGGAGCAGCGGACTCCGGCGGGAGAAGGGCAGAGGAAAGCCTTGGTGTCCATGGAGGCACAAAGACTGTTGGCGATGGCCCTGCTAAGCAGCAGAGGAGGAGGGGTGCAGGACCCTTCGTCAAAGAAGACTCCAGCGATAGGAGCAGACCCGGCACGGGAGACGGGTGGGACTTTACCTACGAATGCCAGAAGCGTCCGGAACATTATTCCCCAACACTTCTGGTGAGGTTTGGACTGAAATTGGTTGAAGAGCTGTAAAGACGTCTTCCACTCAGAGGCACGGGCGAGGGTGTAGGGGTGGGGGAGCCCTCAATAGCTCACGGACCACCGTTCTCACTTATGGACTTTTGCATGTGCCGGACAAAATTCCAACTGAACCGTTGAAACATCAAAGTCATGGCAGGTGAGCTCAGCACGTGCGGACTGAGAAGGAGACTGGTTACAAAAAGAAGACTTGGACATTTGAACCGGACAAGAAAGACGAACGATCGACTCATTCACATACCCCTGAACAAAGGTATTGCTTATTATTGTTATTGTCCTTCAACAAAACAAAACACTAAACACCAACTTTATAATCTGTACAATAAATATTGAACAATACCAGCCCTGAGCACAGTCACAGCATAGACTGATAGGATGCTCTGACTTACAATAAAATCAAATAGGTTCCTACTTATCTGGGAGAGTAAGTCATCAGGTGAAGAGTAAACATGTCAATTAGTCATTTCCTGTGTTAATGAAATCTGATCACCCAGTCTAAAGTTTAACACTATCACAATTTAGGGTGTGACTTCTCTGTCTCAGCTCCAAACACTAGCTAATGTACTTTGGCAGTTTATACTGCTGAGACATTATTTAACATGGCCAGTTTCTATAATTCCAGTGCACACATATGTTGCATTGAAAATCTGGAATCAGTAGCAAAGTGTTTCGACTGTGCTTAAGTACATACAATTAATTCACATGCTTTTCAAATGTCCTTCCTGCTTTATCTAGTGGAGCATAACAGTTTGCTATTACTCACTTGCCAATGAAAACAGAAGTAAAAGAAAGAGAAAAACATGAACACAAGAAAAAATCTGAGGTTAGTATTAGGTGTAGTCTTAAACTCAAGCTAATAGTCTTAGACTCAAGTTATCTAATAAATACTCAAAATTATTTCCTCAAACCATAGCACAGTGTATCCAGTGTTTCTGATTACTTACCAAGATGACAACAAAACTCTTCCTGTAAACCGCCCCCCACAACATTCTTCTCCTGTAACAATCAAGATCAAATGAGTTTCAAGGATTTTTTTTTTGAAATTACATAATCTCATAGCTAAACCTTATGCATTTTTTTCCTGAAAATTCCTACATGCAAATATATTTAAAATCTGCATCTGAGCAAGGCAATGTAATAGCTCAGTACTGAAAAGGTAAACCTGAACTATTTGTATATTATAACTACAAAACTGATTGGGGTGGGACAAAACTTTTGGTTCATTTATCTTGTGCTCGACTACAGGAGTTCAGCGAGATCTGCCAAATGATTAATTTTTTTAATGGTTTTATTTTTTAAAAATAAATTTCCTGAATTCAGGAAGAAACGTAGTAATTGTATGCATGGTGCTTCCTCTAACAAAAAATAAAATAATTTATTATTATAATAAAAATCATAATTAATCATAATTAAGGAATAAATACAGGATGTGAAATTTTTGGTAGTCTGTTACATTAGTTCTGAAATGCAGCAATCACCATTAAAATGTTAACTTACAAACAATTAGTTACCACTTATAATAAAACATCATCTAAGATACTGAAAGAGTGACCTATACTTGCATAAGAAATAATTTCACTGTCTAAGATAATACTCTGTAGCATCTATTTGTATATGTTGCCTTTTAACAGGGATTGCTGTAACTTTCCAAAGCATGGACCAATTCTGTCAGAAAGTAGTTGTAAGTGTATGGTATCAGGCTGGTTTTTTTCCTCCCCGCATATCTCTGAAATGCCACGATCAATATTTTCCCCTGGTGCCGGTATGCTTTTTTTCCCCCAACTTCTGTAATTTTGGAATCTAAGCATTTGTAGTTATATTTTTAAAGTAATCTAATTTGCATACTTTATGCCAACAAAATTTATCAGCTTCACAGATACATTCTCATTTGCCCTGGTTCAGCTGCCTCTATTGGATAAACAGCGTCTGGACAAACAAAACAATTATACCATTTTAAAAATGGGAGATTTATCATCAATTAAGCTGTTCTGCTATTAACTGTTATGTCTGTCTATTCTACCCTGTGGGAAGTGGAAGCTGCAGTAATTTATTACTTGTTTCATTTTTATATAAACTGGCTCAGCTAAGCTTTATTTGTTTTAGGATAAGAATAAATACACAAGCATTTATAACAGATCGCCTGATTTGCTTTAAAATAGTATACATTTTCCATCTGTCTATAGGCAGTTTTACTTGTACTTCTTCCCAATTTAATATTCCATTTCTGTTTGAATGCTGCTCTGCACCCAGACGTTAAAGATACAGCCCAATGCTATAAAGGCCCCTATATCCCTCCTTTACACTGGTGTGGATATACATATGTAACATACATACATATGCAAACTCACATTGAATTATATGTTAATGCTGTGGGCAAAAGCCTCTGCTGGTGTTAATTATACTGAAATCAATGGAGAATCATCCATTTACTCAACAAAGAGCCTGGTCCTATGTCTGGCTTTGGAAAATCTAAACATGGGCATATTTTCTTCTGTGACATTTAAACATTTCGTAAGATATACACAAATTAATTAAAAGATATTTTATCAGGCCTTTCATTTAATCTTAGGCTTCTCTTTCCCATTAGGATATCTAACTTAACAGCATTCAAGGAAACTGATTACATTTTCCTATATTAACATCATCAGGGAATGTGGTATTCTGCATCAAACAATCTCATCTTTACTTTCTTTCAGTAATAACTGTCTAATTTGGTGAGCAATAGCCAAGGAAAACTGCTTCAGAATAATAGTTTTATTTTCACTGTAGAAAAAAGAAGTCCAAGCTGAGTGGCAATTTCTAATACCAAATGCATTTGTAAAGTGTGCATTTATAAAATGTGCAAACAAGCCACATATTCACAGGCTTTCTGAAAGCTTAGGATATTAAGGTATTACAAAAGAGATGTCAATAGTACTGGCATTAACAAATAAAAGTGGGTTTATTAGACTGAGTTGTCAAAGCCTAGATGCTGATGAGGCACATTTTCCCAGCTTTTTAACACTTGTTTCAAAAAGTAGCTCTCCAAATAGCCATTGCGTCCTATTATCCAGCAACAGGAAGTAGTTAGTGTGAACCCAAACTCTGACTGATTCAATCTAAAATGTAATTAATTGGGGGCCTCAAGGTATCAGAGACAAAAAGCCTGTTTATATGGAAATTCTCTCTTGCTCTCTCTAGAAAGAACTATATAGAAAGTCCATGAATCAGCAGACAAAATCACATGTAAACTCATTCTTACCAGCCTCCCCTTCCCCCAGTCAAGTCTCATGCTACAACCAAAAGTCACAACTCTGTGGAAGAAAGGAATATTTAGGATCTTGAGCCCCCATTTTAACTTTGTCTTCTTAACAGCATCTAAAAATTACCAGTAACACTGTTAGACGCATTCCAGAGGTGAAACTACCAACCACAGCACAAGGCTTTGATTGAAATAAAAGTTTCTGCAACTATTTATTCTTCCCCAGTATATACTGAAACAGGGCTTTAGTCATCAAAATTTGTCCGAAATTAATCTGAAAAAACAGAACAAAAAACCCCCCAAAACCATTTCCCTTCAGTAATGGAAAAGAGCAGATAATATCACTTACATACCAGACAAAATCCTTATGAAATAAAATAACATTTTACAGAAAAAGCAACTGCAGCTTTTTCCCCCTTAAAATAAACCCTGTGTAGTCACAGGAAACATTCATGGGGGGTTAGGATTTATTTTCTTCTTGTAGGAAAAATGAAACAATCTTCGGACCACAGGAAATAACACAAGTTTTAGCAAATCCCAGTGGTATGAGTAAAAACACTTCAAATGGGTCTGTGAGACCTCTAAATGATGTTAAAGGACAACAGATGTTCTCCCTACCAGCTTGTTCAAAGACTCACGTATTCTGAACGAGAAGTCATTTATTTGCATCGATTAAAGTGAATACTCACTTCCAGACTCACGTAAACAGAGAAACCAAGTAATAGGTGCAAAAGAACAAATAGGCTCTAGTTGCCCTCTCCATGCTGAAAACAAAGCAGAAACCTCTTATTGTGTATGTAAATATAATGGAACAATATGGATCTTTGGCTACTTCCCCTCCTTCACTTTAACATATTAGATGTAAAAGAAAACCAAGAAATTAAACAGAGGCTTATACATAGTTAGTAGGCTCGTTTTGACTGTTTCTTTATGTTTGCATATGCTTAGAATGTATAATTAGTTTTGATGAAGTCATAAATCCTACATTCTACCTTAATGCTTTGTGCTACTTAGGAGGAACCTTTCTGTCTGAGAGACACTGGATGCATCTACAGGCATGCATTTACTGCACAGTAACTGAAATTACTGTGCAGCACAGGCATGCATCTACATGTGCATACTCATAGTGTACAGTAAATATGGCGCTTATGCCAACTTGAGCATAAATTTGATATCTGCATGATGCAGGTATCAGATTTATGCCTGATTAATTACTGTGCAGTAATGCACATGTAGATGCTTTACTACGTATTAACCCAGGGAGCCTCCCTGCTGTCTGCCCAGCCACTGCTGGGCCAGCCTGAGCCCAGACCCAGGTGGCTAGCCACCTTTCCTGGCTTCAGTTTGGGACTAAAGTTAGTTTCAAATGCTGGCAGCTATGTGGCCAGAGGCTGGAGCTCCCCGGGAAGGTTAAACATCAAGCCTCCTCTTAAAGACCCCCAAAGTAGGAGCCAGCACCACTTCCCTTGGAAGTTGGTTCCAGATCCTAGCTGACCTGACTCTGAAGTAGTGCTTTCTGATGTCTGGTTTAAACCTACTCTTTAACAACTTATGGCCATTATTCCTTGTCTCTCTGGCAGGCGCTCGGGGGAACAAGGTCTCTCCCAAATCCCGCTGGTCCTTCCTAGTAAGTTTATAGACAGCCACCAGGTCCCCTCTCAGCCTTTTCTTGTGAAGTCTGAACAGGTTAAAGTCCCATAGCCTCTCCTCATAGGGTCTGCTCTGCTGTCCCCGGATCATGAGA
>NW_017728947.1:68602467-68615536 GCF_001723895.1 Crocodylus porosus | reverse complement strand
TGGAAAGGAAGACTATTCTCTATTCTTCCTTTTGAAGCTCTACTTTTCAGGGGTCTTGTTCTAGCTCTCAAGATTATTTTAAACAGTCATTGGATAAAATGCATTGGCAGGTTTCAGAACCCAGGCCGGAACCAGGTGAGAGCCCACATCACAAAGATACAGAGCCATGGTCTGTCATTCTGACCTAATGAATCTTTCATCTATTATGAGAGGCTAGGAATACACAACGTCCTGAATCTGCACACTAGCTTTTGTGAATCCCATTCCAAGATGCCAAACTCCTTTCATGAATTTCACAAGGACCTGCTTTTTCTACAGAAGCAAGGCACCAAAAAGTTAGGTATTGTGACAGTCACCTTCCCTTCTTGAAGCTAGACATGGTGTTTGATCTGACCCCACTGAAGTCAATGGGGGTTTTGCCATGAACTTGAACAGGTGTGTAGTATCAAGCCCTAACAAGGGATCGTACAGGAGAGGGACCATGTAAAGGACAGAATATTGAAGGGGTTGGAAATGACCAGGGAATATTGAAGGGACTGTAGATTCTCTCACATGAAAACATGGGAGAAAAAATAAATGAAAAATGTCAGTCAACTGCTGCTGAATAAACACTTTGAAGTTTTAAGTGCTGGAAATCTGTTTTGCAAATGTTTTTCCTTGTAATTTCAAATAACAATTTAAGTAACTTTGTTAGCATGGACAGAACTTGATTATCATATTTACTTGAATTTAAGACAAGGATTTTTTCCCCAGTCAGCATGGTGGGGTGGGGCAGGGCGGGGGGGGGAGCCTTCTCTTAGATTTGAGTACTGGCCTAGGGCAGGCAGTAACTCAGTTTTGGCTTTGGCCCTAGGCTCAGTGCTGAAACTGGAGCTGAGCTACCACCTTTCTCAGGATGAGATGGCTTATTTAGCTGAGGAAAGGACTTGCAGGTAGAGAAGCATGGGGGAGACCATGTGGTATTGTAGGGAATGGGGGAGACCTGTACGTGCGCTTTAGGGAATTTGGGGGAGACTGCACAACATGCCTGCACCCCAGCATTCTCTCACCCTTAACTTCTGCTCCTGTACTGGCTCCAAGTCTGTCCCCTCCAGACCCTGACCTAGATCACCCAGGAAATGCTGCCACTTGTCCCTGGCTGGGCTGGGGCTTGGCCCAGGCCACCACTGCTGCTGCCTGTCCCAGAAGACCTTCCCCTAATTAGATTGTATACATGGAAAAGTATAACACGTTTGTAATTGTTCATGTATAGAATCTAATTACAGGGGGTTGTCTTAAATTTGAAGTCATCTTGGATTTGGGGAAATACAGTAAGTTTTCATGGCCTCCACAAACAGTAGTTTTAGTTGCTAAAGGAAATAATCTGGACCAAAAATACATGGGCACAGTAGTAGAAATTCAATGAGCAAAAAACAGAACCTTTAATAAGTTCAACTATTAAACCTGTAACCTGTAACCTTCCAGAGCAACAAGTCTGAAAACTAGGAAATAGAGAGTTAAGGTACATGCCTATGCCATGTTAATTCTGTCCCCTGAAGCTGGCAATAGCCAACTGGCAGTACTCTGGCTGCATTTACTGTGCCAAGTGTAACTACAATGAATAGTAGAGAGATTTAGCTGGATTTAGGTGGGCAGATCTCTAATTGTGATATGATATAAAATGGGCTCATTCTAAAAAGTGCACACTCCAGATTTGCAAGGCCCTCCCAAACCCTGGCTCCCACATTGGAGAATACATAGAGAGGGTTATATCCCCCAGACAGGGCCCCCTATATTCCAATTCATGTGGGAAGCAGTTAGAAGGTCCTGAAACCCCTGGAAATGGTAAAACTTCCATTAGGATGTGTAAGTAAAAGGGCTTAGACATCCCCAAAGAGATAGGATTGCACAGATCTCAGCTCACAAAAGGGGAAGAAAAAAACCTGAGATACACACAAAGAAGCAGAGATCTCTCAGATTTCATCCCTCTGTCCACTCAGAGGCTGCAAGAAGCAGCTGCAATGGGAGTTGGGCTCCACTGGAGACAACAGTGACAGTCGCAGGTTCCCCCTCCCTGAGCTTGCTGGTGGGAAATACCTAGGGGGGACCAGGGAGGAAGAGGTCCTCTTTCCCTGCTGCCCCCAGTTCCTTGCACAGTGGGGCAGGAGCAGCCCTGGAGCTCCCCCATCCCCAGATCAGCTGAGGGCAGTGGCAGTGGTGGATGGGAGTGGGGGCAGGAAAGAGAGGGGAGGTGCCACTCAGTACGGAAGTGAAGGAAGTAGGTATTGGAGGAAGGAGCTTAACTCCTTCAGGGACTTAGAAACACCCCCAGGTGCTGCTCCCGTAATATGGTCCAAAAGGTAGTTGTGACCATGCCACTACACCCCCTCTGGATCCACCCCTGGTATTGTCCTTATATTTATAGCCAAAAACTGTTCTTTTGCCTTTCATTAATACTCACAAGATAATAACTCACCTCAATCATTTACACAATGACTATTTATCAATATGCCTTGGATCATGAAAGAAATAGGTGCAAATATTTGCAAGAAAATAAAAAAAATAGGTGCAGTGTACCACACACTTGAGGTGTTCAATACAAATTTTTTTTATTAAAGTTTTGTTTTGGACATTTTTGTCCTTCTATGCAAGCGTGGTCCTTACAATTTCATATCCCCCAGACTCTTTATGCATGTATATCTTTTTAAAATGCCACTCTTTATAAAAAGAAATCTCAATTTCCCCACCACAGTGACATGAAAACAACATCTATAAATGTGCATACTGCAATCCTTTATATTTAATTAAAAAAGGAAAGCTTTTTGTATTGTTTTAGAAATGACATACTATCAGTTTTACCCTTGTGTTTGATAGAAAGGCATTCAAAACATTTTAAAAAAACAAGACCAGACATAGTAAAATCTATTGGTTAGTTTAAAATAAAGCGAGAAAGAACAGTGTGAAAGCTAACTTGACCCCTCACATCACCTCAGGATGTGGCCAGACAGAAAATAAAAGAAAACAGCCCTGTAACTGATTGTCCATCCAGTACAAATCCTGAAATGGAAGAGTCAGCTACCATACACAAACTAGCCAACATAAAGAACAAATGTGATGAATATCATGTTCAGCAAGTCCGAGATACATTTTTTTTTAAATAAATGCTTTAGAAATTTGAGCTTCTCACTGAAAATTAATGTGTTTTCCTTTGGCTATTTCAGCCAAACAAATACATGTTTTTGCAGAGCATTTTGGTGCTCTGCTCCTATAAAGAGTGGAGGTGTGTCGCAGAGCCCATAGGTGCCCTGCTACTTAGAGGGGAAACAGCTAGGGAGCGAACCCTAGCAGTGAGTGGGGAGCTCAGCTGCTGTTTACCAGGGCAGCCAGAGTAGTAATAAAGAGGCACAGGTGCTGGTTGCTAGGGCAACCGGTGGGAGTCAGCTGACCGGAAGAGGCAGGGCCTGGCTCCCATTTAAACCCAGGCTGAGGCCAGGCAGGCAGTTCCCTGCTGGCTGCTAAAGGGGTGGGAGCTCTGCCTGAGTGAAGAAAAGGAAGAGGCCAGAATGCCTGAACAATATGATATTAGTAAGAGATGGAGAAACCCAGAAGTGGCTTGAATATGGTTATAGCCCAATGGCTTAGATTTATGTTATAGCCTAGGGGCTTGAGTTTTCTGTTTGTGGTTTACGACCAGTGGTTTGGGTGAAGCTATTAGAGGTTGGAGGAGGCCTCATAGGGGCTCCATGATAGTGTGGGGACCCCAGCACCAGAGAAGGTGAAGCATTTTGGGGTGCACTGATCCCAGCCCTGAGAAGGGGTGTAGAGAGTTGGAGGCTAGGTAAGGCTGAGGCCACCTGAGCCCTGTGGGGGTTGGAGACCCTGAGGAGGAGAGTTGGAGCAAGGCACGGCTACGGCCACCTGAGCCCCAATGCTGTGGAAACCTCAGGGCAAAGGGGCCAGCATGAGATGCCCCAAAGGGGGGCAGCAATTGGCAAGCGCCTGTGGGCGCAGTTGCAAAACAAGGCTGCGGAAAGCCAGATCACCAGAGGGCGCAGAGAGAGGCAAGGGCTGCGGCTAAGACCAAACAATATCTGGTACATCTGCGAGATTTGGGGCTGGGTACAGGGGTGGCTGGACCCACGCATAGCCCTTAAGGCTGGGGTGCCTGGAACCCCATTATAGAAGCAAGATGCAGGGTAGCAGGAGCATCATGACCAAGAGGACGGAAAGGCAGCCTCCCTTTAATATATTTAAGATCAAGACATGGTGGGCGAGAACGAGGGTGCTTTGAAGCAAACTTGACACGGTAGGGGGTGCTAGGGGAGATCACGGCCACCCCTAGGACCCTGTGCCATGACACGTGTATATATACATACACATGCATATATTTATTACACAGGCACACAAGCACCCACGTACATCTATCTACCTTGGTCCTGGGTATGACTATAAACTGCATCCAACTGGAGGGTCTGGGCCTGGTGGCAGTGTGATGAGGTGGCTGTAGTGGAACCTGGGCTGAAGGGCCACACCAGGGTGGGGCCCAGCTGCCACTCTTAATGGGTGTTTTGTCCCCTTAGCTCTATATCCTGCTTGCTACAACTTGACGTTAATGAAAAGGATATCAGGAGATGGTACCTGACACACTGGGATATGCTGAGATGGGTACAGGTCTCAGTGTCCAGGCATCTTCTATGGGACTCCACCTCCCCTACACTCAACCCCTTACCATCACAGTAACACAGGAAGTGCAATTGGGGTGGACACCAAAGAAAAGGTCTAATTCAGAAAGAAAAACGGAACAATCGAACCAACACGGGCTGGCTGAGCCATTACTCTGGTAAGGGTCTACCACTAGCAACGTCCATATCACATCAGAATTAATAAAGTAATACAAGATAAATAAGCATACCCATGCTCACATGCCTAGCTTTGGCCTTACAGTATATATTCACTTTGCCTTCAAGCAGCTAAGGCTTTTTGGGGTTGACACCCCAGTCATGAGCCTAGTTCACAGGATGGGCCTGTATCTGGCCAATCTCTGTGGGTAATTTGGGGCCATGGGCACTATAAATCCCTGTGAGGCCCTTGCAGGTACCTGGCATCTGTTCACAAGGTGGTCAGGTTCCTGCTGTTGTTATAAAGGCATGTGCACTCTAGAGGTGTGAAGGTTACAGAACAGCTGAACTTTCCACCTTAATGATGTCAGTGACCCAATTGTGCCTATGGGACATGCACAGTGTATCACATGGATGAGTTGAGTAACGTGTGCACCAGAACAGGTGCTGAGTGCAGAGACAGTGAAGACATGTACACTGTGAAGCATTGTGATTGACCAGTGGGGTGACTGGAGTGCTATAAAAAGGAAATCCTGTGAGGAGAATTGTGTGTGAATAATGTACAGTCTAAGGTGAATGGTGTGTGTGTGATGGCGATCTATGGGGAAAGGAGTGATTTGAAGATGATCTTGAATGTAAGGATACTTACCTAGATACTTTCCTGGAGATAGGTTACCAAATGAGTATTGAGATTCGAAAACACTATCACCCTCTTCACTACATAGTTTCAGATCCGAGTACCCTTAAGGGGGAAGGATCTGAGAGCTGTCAAGGGTTACAGTCATCTCAGTGTCAGTGAGCCACAGGGTAGGCCCTGATGCTGCATCATAATGACATCTAGCAGGTTCCATAAGAGCATTATGTTTTCTTGTTATAGTTTAGTTTCAGTGTTTGTGTATACAGTTGATCAGAGTTCTGCTGTTGTGATACCTTTGTTATGGTTTCCAATACATATTTCTGTTGAACTTGATTGGTCTCTGCTTGGTTTATAAAGGTTGAATGGGGATGGGCTGTAGTTCAATGTTCAACCTGCAACCCTAAACATCTACCAACTACAGATACATTAATGAAAGGCCCCAGATTCTGTGGGAGAAGCAATGACTCTCTGGCCTTTTGCTGTTGTCATATGGAGCCCTAGTGTCATGGGTGCTTGGCCCACCTTTTCACTGTGAAAGCCTGGGTCAGGCTGGTCTCTAATGCAGTATCCTTGGCTCTGGTGGAAGGAAGCAGCATGGCCGAGCACCTATGCCACCACCTCCCTTGCTCCTGGGCCTGGAGCTGCCCTGTAAGGGAAGTTCCAGGGTGAACTGAGCCAACTCGGACCCCTGCATGCCCATATGTGCCTTGTGGCCAATGCCAGTTGCTGAGAGCCCCTGTGGGGCTCATCATTTGGCTACAGCTGCAGCCTCCCACCTGTAGGCAGCACCAGGCATGCCAGCTACTTGTTCTTGGCCTCATCTGGACTCCAGGTCTAGGTGGAACCTAGCTTCCTGGTTCCAGTCCTGCCTGGGAGTTGGGCACATGGTGAGGGGTGCATCTCCCACCACTTGCCTGCCCTATCTGGGGTGAGTATGCAGGAAGGTGTGATGCCTGCCTGTGGGTTCATCACTCACCACCGGGACAGCCTGGAATCCCATGGACCATGAAGCACCCTGGCAATTGTTGCCTGCTGCAGTGGCTCCTATGAAATACCAAAATGTTGCAACCTCCAGAGTAAGATGAACATAAGGCAACTCAATACCCTAGACCCACTGCCTTGTGAGTACTCCTTGATTGGAGAAATGCTAAGGAACATCATCCTGACAGACCTGCACCCTTGCTGAGGCATTACACAGTCAGCAGCAGTTCCTACTTGTTCCTCTGTGGCAGAAGCTCCAACCATTGAGCCACAGAACATCTGGACTCGGACTGCCCTTGGGATTCTGTCTCAATGGTCTAAAGTGGGGGATGGTAGATCTTGCGTAGCCTCCAATCCTTCATACTCTTCTCTACATATATTCATTGAAGGTCTTATGGTCTAATGGTCGCAGGACTCCATACAAGTGCACTCATCAGTAACTGACTAGACCTCTTATACATACACCATGATCCAGAGGATCAATGGCTGCCTACCACACGCACACACACAGGGATACATGCAACAGATATGTATGTAAATGAGAACTCACCAAACCAATGAAGCAAGATGTTATCAATAAAGGCAACACATTATCACACATTTAATTTTGATAAAATGTACCAGTGGGCGATTGCAAATGATTTGTGCTTGAAAAAGTGTTCAGTCCAAAAGGCTGGAAATCACATGCTGCAGAAACAACTAAAGTGAAATTTTATTTCTCTGCAGTTTTCTTCAAGTAAACAGATAAAGGTAGAGTAACAAAATTCTCTTAGACTACACTGTTAACACATTTGCAAAACAACTGAAATCTGAAACTTCATAATTTGTGCCTAAATTTTAAATATTTTGTTAGGTGTGTATGTTTCAAATGATCCCAGTGAGAGAGCATGCCACATCCTCTTCTATGTCATAACATTTCAAGATGGGAAAGATAACATGAAAATAGTATAAATTAAGGGTGAAATCCTGAGCCTGTTGAAGTCAATGGCAAAAGCTCCCCAAGATGCATGTGTTTAAATGGTACAAAACAGCAAAAATAAATTCGAACTTCTAATTGGAAATGGAAACCCATGTTATGGAACTATGTTCTTGTACATCCACAGAGATCACCTGTATCAATACAAAAATAAGGATTGACGCTAACAAGGCAGTAAAAAAATGGAAGTACTAGGCCTAGCAGTCAGAAAATGAAATACTTGTTTCCTTCTAGTTGCATCTTTAGTTCATACATTTATACTCTGAACTGTTACTTTGTAAGAGGAATATCCTCATGTATGAAGTCATCAAAATAATATATACTGATCACTTATTTCCTTTGGTAAATCAAGCTCAGATACAACATCTGAGTTCCAGTGAAGACCTGGCTGTTATCTACTTTTCTACCTGGATTTAATATAACACAAAACAGTCAAGAAATATGTCACAGTGTCATGTAGTTCATTATCCTGTAAATCAGGAATTATGTCATGATCCAACATTATCCAGTAAGGAATAAATAAGCCCATGATCCACTATGAAAAATCATTACAATAAAGGATATTCTTCAGATGCTGAAGTGTACATGTACACAATCATGTTGCAGTTACATAGTGCATGACTACTCATTCATTTTTGTGAATGACTACTCGTTCATTTTTGATGGTCTATAGAAACATTCACATTTACCCAATGTAAGGCCATGCTAGTAATTAAATGAAAGGAGGCTGAACAAAAATATAAATAAACTAAGGCAAATTGATTATGAAAGGTATACAGATGAAACTATGATCTTCAACATGTCATTGCCACAGTTACAGGTCTCTGTGCTTGGATAAAGAGGTGTTGTGTTCTGGGAATGGAGTTTCCACAGGCTGGTGTTCCATATTAAAACGGAGGACATCCAAGGGAGGGATTTTTTCAGTCCAAGGGAAACAGAATTGTATTTCTTACAAATGCAACATAATATGTACAATTACATATTTCTGCCACTTGTTCTACCACTGCTTACACTGAAAGATTACTTCATTAAAAGTTCTAATTGTATATCCCTTAGATGAACAGTTCATCCTGGAGGTGTTGGTAATCTTCTTATTATTTCCATAGCTATCCGCAGATAGGCTTTGGCCTGCAGAAAAAAACAAAACAAAAGTGATACTTATCACTTTTTGCTTCTATGTGAAATATAAAAAAGTATTTATATTCTGATATATATAGTTTATATTGTAAAAAGAATTTCTGTCCATCGCATGTTCTTTAATACACATTAAGAAAAGAAGCATTTCAATAGCTAGATCATATGCTGCTCACTTGGTGCTGAAAAAAGTAATATCAAAGAAAAAATGTTAATCTTTATAACTAAATACAACTACGCTGGAATTGGTCAGATTTTTTAAATTCTGATCTCAAATTCAGCTGAGTAATATGCCTTCTCAAGCAGGAAGCACCACTGTTCTTTCAAGAAAGAGCTGATTGACAAGACCCCTTTGTTCATGGAACCATCCTTGTAAAGTTTCTTTGCCCTCCCCCAGGTGCTGCACACAAAATTAAAAACATAAGACACCCCCTCCCCACATATTTCTTTTAAAAAACTGCTACTGACTTCATTATGTATTGGGGTTCATCTAAGAACCTAGAGAGTCAAGGCAGATTAAAAAATCAAAATACTTCATGAATAACAATTTTTTTTTTAGAAACTAAGGTGGATTCTGCATTAATAGGACCACCACAGCAAAAGCTCCATCACACTGAAACCTATGACATGATGTGGAGTGCCTGAAAGATGGATGCTGCTAGAACATCAATACCATCAAAATAACCCTTAGAAGGATGATTTTATTATACGAAGGACATTTTCCATTAACAACCTAAAAACAAACAAACCAGAAACAGATTTGTGATCAATCTGACAGTTTAACAAAGCTTCATAGATTTTAGATCACAAAGGATCTTCGTGATGACATAAGAAATGCTAAAACGGGTCTGACCATAGGTCTATTTAGCCGGTATCCTGACTCTCTCAGTGCCAGAGAATGGATGCTAAGGGCAGAACATATATTGCGTGGTTGCTAAGGGACACAGTCCAACCTCCAGCACAGCACAAGCCAGTAAGCTCAATAATTCAAAACTCACAGTTGAACTAGAACTCACCTATTAAAAAGACATTCAATCCTGATATACAGATTTCAAGTAATGGAGAATCTACCGTATCTCCTGGTAAATTGTTTTAGTGATTAATTACCTTCACTGTCAATTTTGCCCTTATTTCAAACTTCAGTTTCTAGCCACCAGATCCTCTAATGCCTTTGTTTATTACAGTAAAAATGTCTGCTATCCATCTACCTACCTCCTCCTCAAAACACATCTTAAAGGCCTTACCCTAATCCTTCATTTCAGGGGCACTATATGCTCACATTGTAATGGGAATATGAAAAAGAATGCCTTCCTTATTTTGTCAGAAAAGTAAAGAATCACTATAAGTCACCAATATGTGTATAAACACCACCCTCCTCACATTGTGAGGTTACTGTCAAACTTTTGCCATCCTTTCTGCCACTCCCAGACCTAGTGCTTTATTATGGGAATGCACTTGTGACCTCAGTATTCACATATCTATAAAACTCACTCTTGAGTTCTGGGTACATAAGGGATACAGGATCCAGCTTTTTTATAAATAGCGCACAGGGCAAGTGAATTATGACCACAGCTGACCAAATGAAGGTCTAATTTCTACAAAGACCAAAGCACATGAGTTACTTTATTCATGAAAGTAGCCTCGTTAAAATCAATAGGACTACTCATGTGAGTAAAGTTACTCTCATGAATAAGTCTGCATGACTGGCCACAAATGATATAACTATACACTGACAATGCTGACTTGTTTAAAATAAGAACCACAAGACATTTTAGTGTGTAACAGCTGAACAACACTATTTCCTATTCTGCAGTTCAGCTTGCGGGAAGTTTTTTCCCTGTTTGAAAACAATTTAGAACATTAATATGGTCTACTAGAGAGGTCCAAAAATGCAGTTCTAATAATATGATAATTATAGCTAAAATTTCTTCAGAAGACTACCACCATTGATGTCTCTCTCATCCTTCCTCCATATGCCCATTTTATAATGATCCTTTATCCAGTATTAACAAAAACTGACGGACAGCAGCAGACGTCTCTAAAACCATTAACTTTCTCTACCAATTTGTGCACTGACAAAGAAATTTGATTCAGACAAAGAAAGAAATTACACTTGTGCAAGAAATTGTTTCCCCATTCTTCAACACTCATTTGATGAGTTAATTTCTACAGTAGAAAGATAACTTGTCTTATTTGTACAATTATTCCATTTTTTTTTAAAAGGGAGGACATTTTAAAGAAAACAACCTCAATATGTTAGTTATATTTTTCTGCTTGTTTACTATTTCAAACTAGATACAAGTGAACTGTCACAATCACTACAGGAGAAGAAAAGGTGAGTCAGCCTCAAGAAAGGTGTAGTGTCACTTTCTGAAGAAGAGCCTGATGAGACTGGCAAATAATCCCAGAAGGCTTGGACAGTGCTAGGAGGCGCCAAAGCATCATCATAAACATGAAGGGACTGAACCAGGACAGTTTTGGTGGGCAAGGAATTGGACTCTGGGTTTCCAAATGGAAAAAAAATTGCATCTGAGAAATACGGAACATAAAGGAATAAAATAAGCTATTGGGTATAATACCATGGTAAAATAAATACCAATGCATTCTTTAAAGTTTTGCTACACTTCCTGGTTTCTACACTTCCCTTTGTTTCTGTGGTGAGCATATTGTCCAGGCTCACGAAGGCAATAACATGACCATATGAAATGTCAAGTCCTTTAATGGGAAATGAATTGAGAGTAATTTAATAATAGACAGCAATTATCACCACAATTCACTTTTCCTATCCCTAAATTAGAGCCATACAGAGATACCTTATGAAGAGTTATGTTGCATTTTATTCTGATGTAACCCTATAAGCCAATATTCTAAGAAATCCATTTTCCTTATAGTTACTTCCCACAGGCAGGACTTTAAAGTAACTCTTTACTATTCTTCTTCTTTTTTGTTTTTTTTTTTTTAAGATACCAATCAATTCTGAAGGCAACGTATGCTTCCAGGAGAAGGTGGTTTCTAGACTACATTTTTCTCCTTCTCATGGAGGATGTGGTTCATAGTGGCTTGCTAGCTTTGATTTGACTAAGCACAATTTTCTGAGAAAGCCATGCAGGATAAAGGCTTAATTTACTACAGGAGTGGGCAAAACGTGGCCCGCAGGCCGGATGCGGCCTGTTAGGCCATTCTATCCGGCCCACGGGGCTGCTAAAAATGTAGAAAATTCATATTTCTCTGCCCTTGGTTCCTGTAAAAAATGACAGGAACCACCTCGCTCACCATGTGGCCAGTGCCTCATGGTCTGGGTGGGGCGGTCCCAAGATGGTGACCAGGGGGTGGGGCACCTGTCAAGGGGCAGGGCTACCCATGCGGCCCTCCACAACCTGCCAAAACTGGGTAAGCGGCCCTCCACCAAAAAATAATTGCCTGCCCCTGATTTACTATATCTGGCCCTACCATATTTGCAAATAGTGACTTTAGCTGTGATGTACAGCAATGGGCTAGGTAAATGAGGTTATGGATAGTTGTTTATACAACAATGGTAGGAGGTTGGGTTACAAGCAAGGGGAACTGGAAACTGTCATTCAGAAGAAATTTAATGTAAATAGACTGTACTGAAACCTGGTGAGATGATTCATATGACTGGAATGTTGAAATAATTGGGTGTGTGTAGACAAAACAGGGGCCCTACATTGAAGCAAGCTGAGGGACTGAGGCATTGACGAATGCAGTCACCTGGGTGGCAAACTGGCTCCAGCGGCACACCCAGAGGGTGGTGGTGGATGGGTCGATGTCAACCTGGGAGGGTGTGGGGCAGTGGAGTCCCCCAGGGTTCGGTCCTTGGGCCGGTGCTGTTCAATATCTTCATTAGCGACCTGGACAAGGGTGTGGAGTGCACCCTGTTCAAGTTCGCTGATGACACCAAACTGTGGGGTAAAGTGAATACACCGGCAGGCAGGAACCGCATCCAGGCAGACCTGGATAGGTTAGAGAATTGGGCGGATCTGAACAGGATGCGGTTCTACAAGGACAAGCGCAGGGTGCTGCACCTGGGGAGAGGGAACCAGCATTATAGTTATAGGTTAGGGGCTGACCCTCTCGGTAGCACAGAGGCAGAGAGGGATCTTGGAGTCAGGATTGACTCCTGGATGAATATGAGTTGCCAATGCAACAAAGCCATAGGCAGAGCCAACTGCACCCTGTCATGCATCAACAGGGGCATCACTAACAGGTCCAGAGAGGTCTTGCTCCCCCTCTGTGTGGCGCTGGTCAGGCCACACCTGGAGTACTGTGTCCAGTTCTGGGCGCTGCACTTCAAGAGGGATGTGGAGAACCTGGAGAAGGTCCAGAGGAGGGCCTCTTATATGGTTGAGGGCCTCCATGGCCAGCCCTGTAAGGAGAGGCTGAGGGACCTGAATCTCTTCAGTCTCTGCAAGAGGAGACTGAGGGGGGATCTTGTGGCTACCTACAACCTTATCAGGGACCACCAGCAGGGACTCGGGGAAAGTCTGTTCACCAGGGCCCCCCTTG
>NW_017728947.1:68590813-68602367 GCF_001723895.1 Crocodylus porosus | reverse complement strand
CCAGGGAGGTGGTGCTCTCACCTTCCCTGGAAATCTTCAAGAGGAGATTGGATAGGCACCTGACTGGGGTTTTATGACCCCTCCCACCCCCAGTCTCCTTCCTCCCCATGGCAGGGGGTCAGACTAGATGATCTGTCTAGGTCCCTTCTGACTTATTGATTCTATGATCCTATGCAGCAGTGGGTTTTAAAAAACACCACTTAAATTTAGGACTGATTAAACTCCTATGTTGTGCACACACCCCACTGACTTACCTCCCTCTCTGGCAGTGGGGAAGGGCGGGTGATCTGTTGGCAGATGGAGCAGTCCCTGGGCTGTGGGGGGAAGGGGAGACTGGTGCTTCCCTCCATGGCAGCAGCAGCACCCCCCCCCAGGCGGCACTTGCATGCAGGCACCCGACTCAGGTGGTCCTAGAGGACACTGCAGCCATGGAGGGAAGCACTCGGCCCCCTCATAGCTCAGGCAGGCAGGCAGGCTCGGGAGTGGGGGGGAAATCAGGCTTGCTGCTTTTCTTGGGTGCAGCCTGATTTCAGGGTAGAGCTGTTGCCAGGCTGCCTTTAGGGCTTCCTGCAGAGCTGCACAGAGCCCCATGCTTTGCTCCGCTGCTGTAGGGGCAGCAAACTGAAACTCCTTAAAGCAGTTTTTGTTTGCTGTGCCCCAAGTCATTTAAGGTGCATTACACTGCCAAATTTCCTACAGCGGCTGGAATTAAGGTGCAATACGCCACTGATGTGTACAAGCAGCGACACCATTAAAGCAGTGCAAAAGCATTTAGCTCACTTTAAAGTGTTGTGCGCACGCCTCTCGTTTTGTCTACACACAGCCATTGGTTATAACCTTTTCAAGAGATACAGAGCAACCATCCTCTGTTTTCATTATCTGGAAATACATTTAAAATCACTATTGCTAGAATTTGCAGAAGATACAAAGACTGCTAAAGTATTAAACAATGGTAAGAACAGGATAGTCATATAAAGTAATTTGGATGTGATAGTAATCTGGGCCCTTCTGAGCAAAATACATTTTAATACAGCCAAGTGTAAAAGTATATACCTTGAAACAAGGAATGTAGGGGAAATATACAAAAAAAATCATGAGCGCAACAGTTCTGAATACAGGGCAACTCAACATGAACTCCCAATGTGATGCTGTGGTAAAAAAAAAGGGTTAATAAAAGCTTTGGATGTATGCACAAGGTAATGATAAGTAGGAGCAGGGAAGTTACTTTACCTCTGTACAGTGTTAATGAAACTGATCCTGGAATATTGTGTACATTTCTGGGGTCAATAATCTAAAAATAATTTTGTAAAATTGTACAGAATGCATAAAACAGACAGAAAATCTAGAGAATTTGCCTGACAGTAATAGATGTAAGGAATTCAATCTGTTCAGCTTCTCAAAAAGCAGATTAAGAGGTGACATGATTATAGTGTATTAGTAACTTTACAGGGAGAAAATCCTGCTTACTAATGGGTTCTTTAATATAGCAGAGAAAAAAATAAAAATAACCTATAGCTGGAAGCTGAAGTCAGATGCATTGAAATGAGAATAAAGCACATTTTTAAGCACAAAAGTGATCAATCACTCAAACTATAGATGGAAGTGGGGAGCTTTCCTTCTTTAGTTGCCTTCAAATAACTACTGGCTGTCTTTCTGTTTTAGCCAAACACAAATTATGATTTAGTCAAAGAAGTTATATGGGTAAATAGGTATCATGTAAAGGCCGATGATACTGTGCATAGGAGTTAAGACTAGAAGATCTAATAGTTCCCTCTGGCCTTAAATACCATGAACCAATCTATGATAAAAAAGAATGCAGGTATATCCCAGAACACCAGGCTCCAAGGTAAATGTCTATTTCCTAGAGTACCTTATGCCCTTTAAATATGAAAGCCATAAATGCAGAACAGAAAAACTGGAACAAGGGACCTGCAAGAATTCAGATGCAACACTCCTGTCTCAGCCAGGGACAGTAGATGGTACAGATTCAGAGTCAAGACAGTCTTATTGTTCCACTGTAGCCGAGGAAGGGCTATCAGATATTTAAGTAGAAACTCATAAAAACAAATGCATACAGTTTGTGGGGACCTCAGGATGTCATCCAGTCCAATCCCATACTCAAGACAGGATCACCCCTCTCAAACATCCCCAAAAATGTTTGCTTAACCCACACTTAACAAATCCCAGTGATGGAGTTTCCACAATCTTCCTAAGTAATCTGTTCTTTCTAAATGTAGGACTTTGCCACTGATCCTTATTGTGTTTCACCCAATTTATTTCATAAAACTTCTCCAATTTATCAAGGATTTTTGGGATTCTTTAAAGTGTTTCTACCCAACCTCCTTTGGTGTCATTTGCAAGTTGACTAAATGTACACTCAATTTAATCTTCCATGTCACCACTGATTAACAGTACTAGACCCACTATCGATACCTTCTCTCGGTAGTCATTGATGACTACTCTTTTAGCTGAGTTTTCCAAGCAGGCATGGAACCAGTCTACAGTAGTTTCATCTAGACTCTCCCTACCTTCTTAGGAGAACGCCATGGGGATAGTATTTAATACCCTAGCAAAATATAGGTATGCTAGATGCTCTTCCCCCTCCCCCTCTGTCACAGAAGGATGTGCTTTCCTCCTTCCCAGAGGTCTCTTCTAAACAGGATTTTGTATTATTTTGTGTCTTTTTTAACCAACCCCGAGGAAAGTTATGCTATACTCAAGCAGTTTGCTTTCATGTAGACTAAAATGGATAATGAAATCAGCCCACTGATTTACCTGGTGGCCAGATACTTTTGTTCAGAACACAGATACATCACTCATAACCCTGTCTGGGGACAACGAGGGAACAGTCTGGCCATGTGGTGTCCGCACTTTATCTTATAACCCCTAACTAGAGAGATCCTATGGATTAAAGCAGAATTTTGCCAGTAAGCATCAATATACCAATAGCCATGTTAAGAAGTGTAGTTCACATTTTAAAGCATTTAGCAATGTGATAACAGATCCTAAAAAACAGCATTTTTCAGGAATGAAGAAAAAATTAGCTACATAATTTGCCAGAGGCTTGATTCATCTAAATTGATTAAAAAGTGAAATCTTTATTTCAGTGAGAAATTAGATCTTTTATCCAAAACTAATAAAATGATAGTAGCAAAACACATGTGCAAGGTCTAAACTGGATCTCAGAAACTATCAATACTGCATTCAGCATGTAGCTCTATGTGTACTGAACTTTTTTCCTACTCATGATCTTTTTTTAATGTGCCATCTGTAGACCCAGAATACAGCTGGGTTCAGCTGTTTATTCTTTCATTTCTAAGCAACAGAAGATGGATTGCAACTAAAAAAGGAGGGCTTTTTTATTTTGGGGGTAAGAAGGGAAGTGGGGAGAAGGAGAGGATTTTGAGTTCTTATTCATCACTCATAATCACTTTCATATCCATATAATATGATTGATATTTAGAGATCACAGTTTCTCCCTTTGCGATTTTGAGGCTCTAGAAGGAATAGTTTATATACTGTCTTTTTCACAGCAAGAACAGCATTTGTATAAGTTAAAAAGGATATAGTTTGGTATTTATCAATTATTTACCAAACAGTTACTTAAAAACTAAATGCTATTTCTTACTTTTGGGGCTGATAGGGAGCAGAAGAGCACAAACAAGGGAAAGAAAAGTTCTGAAAATAGATGGGGTGCACATGAGTGGATCTTAAGGTTCAAGGTCTTATTTGTTACTAGCACAGGTTTTCTGTGGATTTTAAAGTGAAGACTGAAAGTGGTGTACATCAAGAGGGAAAACCTGGACACGATTACTGTATGGAGCATGCTTCCCTCAAAATTGCCACAAAACACTGTCAGAAAAAATCTGGCTTCTTCTAGCATATTTTGTAACTATTCCTCCCCTTGGGATAACAGTGACAGGGCTGATAAGGAGCCCAGTAGCTGTGTAGCTCTGGAGTCAGTAGATGAATAGCACAAAGATTCCCTAGAAAATCTCCTTCAGGAAAAAGTGAAATTCCACACTTATGCTTGAATTTTTCAGAAGGATCAGGATGTGCAGGTAAATTAATGTTAGTGACAGGGAGGAGTTCAATCAGCAAAATGTCACTTAACAATGGAGTACACTGCTATCCATGCAACCCTTCTCACAGCTGGTATTTAACTTAGTCTGGGGCAGGGTTACTTCTAAGTTATCCTGATCTGCCCCTTGAGAGAAGGTAGATGATACCAAAGGGGGGTGGGGGTTCAGTCTTCAAAGATTTCAGGTCTTTTCTTCTATCTCTGGACAAGGAAAAGCCATGCACAAGTTATCATTTACTGCTGGAAGCATTTAACCGTTATCTGTACTAGAAATTTTGAGTGCCAGAAACTAGCTTGGTTGCTCTTCTGTGCTAGTATTTTCTTCCTATATTTCCTATAATCCATGAAGTCTCCCAGCCAAATGTCAATCCTTCTATCCAATTAGAGCACTCTATCATCTGTAAAAAGCTTAGGCATGTAGTACCATATGTCCTTGTGTATGAGAACCAGCATCCAGAGAAGACTGGCAACCTTACAGTTGGCAGTCTTTTATGCCCTATGCCTGTAAGCTGGCTTGACTGTCCCTCTCATCCTTGCTTCACAAAGATTTCAGTCTGGACCAACTTCATTTGTGGTCATTGCTATCCAACCCCTCCCACCACATCTCTAAATCTAACTTCCAAATTTATCCCAGTGCAGGGTCTTAGGCTATTCTCCCCTTATTAGCCTAACTAGGATACTAGGAGGATGAACTTCACCCATCAACATATGCAAAAGAGACATCAGTTGATTTCACAGTATGCTCCTTTCCCCAAACCACTGGAGGTAGACATCCTCAGCACTGATGTTCAGTTGTGATCTACCCCTCACAACTTGACCCTTCCTTGTGGGCCCAGTGTACTAGAGAGTGCCTACAAATCCCGAAACTGACCTTGTTTTTGATACCTATGACTACAGAAGACAAAGACGCTATACCTGCCCCATAAGTGAGCAGTAGGGCTAACTGTGTAGTTTTTAATGCACAACTGACTAGACCCATTGTGAATCAAAACCACTCCAATTTCATGGATATTATGAAGGTGAGTGTCAAAGTTTACATGACTGAGACAGAAATGAGGCAATGCCTTACTCAGTACCAAGGCAAACAACATCTAGTTTGTAGCTACCATCCCATGTATATACAGGGTCTGGTTCCAACATCAGTGCAACTATAGCAAGCTCTGACCACATTTACTGGATGCACCTGGTTCTGTAAGAACAATTTCTTAGCTTGGCTGGGCTGGCCCTCTTTCAGTCTGATCTAGTTCTGAAAAGCTTTATTTTCAACAACGCTGCTCCTTGCTTAAGCTGCATATCTGCTAATTATGGTGCATGTCTGGAGCTGCCCCATTGATGCCTGTGGCACTACTTCACTATCCCTGAATGCACTGCAAAGAACAAGTGCAGCTTCAAATAGAGCCACCTCCACCCCAAATTCTACATTCAAGGTAAAGCTTCCAGCCTTCCAAACAAACCACAGTAACTACTCCGACTCCCTTGATTCTGAACTCCTTTAGTAAGTCTCCTCCATGTCAATTAGTAATAACTGCCAGTCTGCAATAAATGACAGGCTAACAAGACTATTCAAAGTGGTGGTAACGTATGGTCCCAAAAGACAGGGCACCTGAAATCAGGAAAGCATTAGCAGTGCCATTATTTATCCCAGAAACATGCCCTCAACAGAAGGTATGATAAAATAAAAGACAGTGTAATATAAATGACCTTACCAGCCATGTCTCCTATGCTACTGCCTAATGGCATAAATCATGACTAGCTGTCATATCACATTTAAATCTATTTATTTCTAAATTACTCATCCCAGGCAGCGACAGCTACCAATGTAACAAACTCTTCAAAGGTACTCTTTCTTGTATAAAATGATCCAGCCACTCCTCACCTGTCTCTGCCTATCTATTCCCTAATAATACATTCTAAAATCATTTTCCCAAGTGTTAGACTGTACTTCAACTCTAATCAAAAGGTCCAACTGGATTACAAAACTAAGACTCCATTAAACTGCAACAAATACTTCCCCATACTTTTGATTTATTGGTCTTTTCTGATAGGGAGCAGAAGGCGGCCTCTTGGCTCCAAAACAGGTAGCCACTGGGGGGGGCACACAAAAAAACCTTTACCAAAGGCCATCATCTTAAAGGCAAATATTTAAGGGCATTTATACATGTGCTCTGGGAGTAGGTGGAAGTGCTTTAATTAGAGCGGCTCCAATAGCCACTATAATTAAAATGCCTGGAGCGTCTCATGTATTGGTGTCCCCACACTGAAAAATGGCAGAAGGGGCACTTTAACTAAAGCTCATTGAACAAGCTTTAGTTAAAGCACCCCCGCCACCATTTCTCAGTGCGGGGACACTGATACGCAAGATGTTGGAGTCTGCTGGAATGCAGTAAGTACCACTTGATTAATCGAGTCTGCTCCGACACACTGTAATTACAGTATGTCAAAGCAGCCTCTGGTTGTGTATAAGTGCCGTAAACGCTCAGTGATCACTTGTACCTATTTTAGTGCGACTTTACCAGACCCTTTGATGCCCTTAACATAAGATAACCCTTCTGTGATAAGCTAAAAATTTCAGTTCTCAAGTAAGTTAACTTCTCTATACTTTCTTGTGGCCAGCTGATTGCCAACCATTCTACTTTCTCATGAAATGCCCTCTAGTGGTGGGTACAATCAGCAACTTGTATTTTCCTGCAAATAAAAATGTTATATGGGCAGTAAAATGCCAGGTACAAGTTCAGTTCTCTCAAAGTTGCCTGTTTCAGCATCAGGCTAAACTTTTCAAAAGTCAATCACAACATGGTGCATGGGAATGACCTTGTCAAATGTGTAAAATGTTTTAAGCTGGAAACTCAGTTAGTTAATAATTTTACAGAACAGGAAATGACCTGAATGCAGATTTAATGCTGCACTTGCATAGAATCATAGAAGATTAGGGTTGGAAAGGACCTTAGGAGTTCCTCTAGCTCAAAGCAGGACCATCCCCAACTAGATCATCTCACCCAAGGTTCTATCTACCTGGGTCTTGAAAACCTCAAAGGATAGAGATTTCTCATCACCTCTGGGCAGCATGTTCCATTGCTTTACTACCCTCCTAGTGAAAAAGGTCTTCCTACTATCTAACCTAAACTTCCCTTGCTGCAACTTGGGACCATTGCTCTGTGTTCTCTGCTACTGCAGAGAACAGCCTAGCTTCATCCTCTTTGGAACCATCCCTCAGGTAGTTGAAGGCTGCTATTAAACCCCTCTTGGTCTTTCCTTTTCCAGACTAAATTGGCATTTTCACATGAGCTACAAAAGGTGGGGGGGTGGTGCTTTAATTAAAGTACCTACAGCATCTCATGTATCAGTGTCCCTGCCCTTCAAAATGGCAGTGGGGGACACTCTAACTAAAGCCTATTTGATGATCTTTAGTTAAAGCACCCCCACTGCCATTTTGAAGGAGAGGGGGAGGCACTGATACATGAAATTCGGAGGCTGCTGGAGGCATGATTAATTGAGTCTACTCCAAAGCACTGTAATTACAGCACATTGGAGCAGGTTCACATGTCTACAGGCACCCATAAAGCCCAGTTCCCTCAGCCTCTCCTCAGAAATTGTGTCCCAGCCCCATAACCATTTTTGTTGCCCTCTGCTGGACTCTGTCCAATTTGGCCACATCCTCTCTGTAGTGGGGGGCCCAAAACTGGACACAGTACTCCAGATGTGGCGTTACCAGTGCAGAATAGAGCAGAATAATTACTTACCTCAATCTGCTGGTAATGCTTCTACTAATGTATGAGGTAATGCTGACTGGTCTGTAATTCCCTGGATCCTCTTTCTTCCCTTTCTTAAAGATAAGCACTATATTTGCCCATTTCTAATCAGCTGGGACTTTCCTCGATTGCCAGAAGTTTTCAAAGATAATGGCCAGCAGCTCTGCAATCACATCAGCCAACTCCCTTACCAGCTCTGGATGCATTGCATCTGGTCCCATAAACTTTTACACTTCCCCATTTTCTGAATAGTCCCTAACCTGTTCTTTCACCACTGAGGGCTGCTGACCTTCTTCCCAAATTGTGTCACCTGGTGCAGTAGTCTGGGAGCTGACCTTGCCTGTGAAGACCAGGATAAAAAAGGCATTGAATATTTCAGCCTTTTCCTTATCATCTGTCATTAGGTTGCCTCCCCCATTCAGTAGTAGGGATGAATCCAGACTTAGTGGGGCTCACAGAAACCTGGTGGGATCCTACTCACGACTGGGTGGTGGGCATTCAAGTATACATACTATATAGAAGGGACAGGACTGGGAGGAAAGGCGGGGGGGGGGGGTCGCCCTCTATGTCAAAGAGCAACTCACATAGTCAAGAATTACCTTTGGGGCAGAGGAAGGTCAGACAGAGGCACTGTGGGTCAAACTTCAAGGGGGGCAAGGCAAAAGGGATTTTATGGTGGGTGTCTACTATAGACCACCCTGCCAAGGGGTTGAGTTGGACCAGAATTTCTCAGTACAGCTTATGGAGGCAGTTAGGTCTAGGGATGTCATTGTCATGGGGGACCTAAACTACCCAGACATCTGCTGGGAGGAGCAGTCAGCCAGGTCTGACCATTTGCGTAGGTTCCTAGCTGAAATACAGGACCTCCACTTATCCAGGCCCACTAGGGGAGATGCCTTGATGGACCTGGTCTTGGCCACTGGGATGACTTGGTGAGGGGACTGCAGGTCCTTGACTACCTGGGTGACAGTGATCATCGCCTACTGGAATTCACCATCCAGCGCAGTGTTGAAGAATTATACCAAGACTAAAGCCCCTGACTTCAGAAGAACCAACTTCAACGAACTTAGGAGATTAGTGGGGGCCCTGAGGGCCCAAAAGGTAGAGGATATGGGAGTCCATGAGGGATGGTCATACCTTAGGGGATGATCCTCCAGGCTCAGAGTGTGACAGTCCCCGAGAGAAAGAAGGGGGGAAGAGTGCCCTGAAACCCCCATGGCTCCGCAAAGGCATTCGAGAATGCCTGAGGGCCAAAAGGGAGCCGTACACCCAGTGGAAGGGAGGAGCTATCACCAAGAAGGAATACTCCTCCTTGGCCCATGAGTGTAGGAGGGTCATTAGGAAGGCCAAGGCAGGGGTGGAGCTCAGGCTAGTGACCAGGATTAAGGACAACAAAAAGTCCGTCTTCAAATACATTGGGAATAAGAAGAGGGCACCAGGTAACGTAGGGCCCTTGCTAGACTCCAATGGTAACCCTGTGGGTACACCAGATGAGAAAGCCAAAATTTTTAACAAGTTCTTTGCCTCTGTTTTCTTGGACAAGGACCAGGACAGCTCTCCCACCTCAGGTAGGGGCAATCTTGGGGATAGCACTGCCAGGCCTCAGGTCTGCGCAGATGTAGTTAGGGATCTTCTGGAAGGGCTGGATGTTTTTAAATCTGCGGGCCCCGATGCCCTCCTCCCATGGGTGTTGAGAGAGCTGGTGGGGGTCACTGCTGTGCCCTTGGCCCAGCTGCACGAGCAACTGTGGTCCACAGGCCAGGTGCCCAGAGATTGGAAAATACCTAATGTGGTCCCCATTTATAAGAAAGGGAGAACGGAGGACCCAGGAAACTATAGGCCCATAAGCCTCACATCGGTCTTGGGGAAAATCCTTGAAAAAATTATCAAGGATCACATCTGTGAGGGGCCAGCAGGGGAGATCATGCCCAGGGGAAATCAACATGGGTTCATCAAAGGCAGGTCCTCCCAGACCAACCTGATGGCCTTTTATGAACAGGTAACTAAATCCCTGGATGATGGTGTTGCTGTGGATGTAGTCTTTCTGGACTTTAAGAAGGCCTTTGACACTGTCTCTCACCCCATTCTCATTAATAAATTGAGTGACTGTGGCATTGATGCCTACACAGTTGGATGGGTCAAAAATTGGCTGATGGGGTGCACCCAGAGTGGTGGTGGACGGGTCGTACTCAACCCGGCGGGATGTAAATAGTGGGGTCCCCCAGGGCTCGGTCCTTGGGCCTACACTGTTCAACATCTTCATCAGCGACTTGGACGAGGGGGTGGAAAACACACATTCAAGTCTGCTAATGACACCGAGATGTGGGGAGAGGTAGGCACACTTGAAGGGAGAGAGAGGCTGCAATTAGATTTAGACAGACTACAGAAGTGGGCAGATGGTAACAGGATGGAGTTCAATGTAGATAAATGCAGGGTGCTGCACCTGGGGAGAAGGAATCCACAGCAAACATACAAGCTGGGGAGCTCCCCTCTTGTGAGCACAGAAGTGGAAAGGGATCTTGGAGCATTATTGACTCCAAGATGAACATGAGCTGCCAATGCCAGACCACAGCCAGCAAGGCCAGCCACACCTTGTTATGCATCCAAAGGTGCATCTCAAACCAGTCCAGAGAGGTGATACTCCTCCTCTACGTGTCAGGCCACAATTGGAGTACTGCGTCCACTACTGGGCACCGCACTTTAAGAAGGATGTGGCCTGCCTTGAGAGGGTTCAGAGGAGGGCCACCTGCTTGGTTGGAGGATAACAGGGCAGGCCCTGTGAGGAGAGGCTGAGGGACCTGAACCTGTTCAGCCTCAGCAAGCAGAGGCTGAGGGGGGATTTGGTGGCTGCCTACAAACTCATTAGGGGAGATCAGCAGCAAATAGGAAGGGCCCCATTCCCCCCAGTGGCACCTGGGGTAACGAGGAACAATGGCCAGAAGCTGCTGGAGAATAGGTTCAGGTTAGAGATTAGGAGGCACTATTCCACTGTTAGGGTGGCTAGGATCTAGAACCAACTTTCTAGGGAAGTGGTTCTCGCTCCTACCTTGGGCAAATTCAGAAAGAGGTTGGACGAACAGCTGTCTGGGGTTGTGTGCTCCTGCCATTAGCGGGGAGGGGGTCAGACTAGATGATCTGTTCAGGTCCCTTCTGACCTCAAACTACTATGAAATATGAAGTAAGGGACCCACACTTTCCCTGACTCCTCTTGTTGCTAACATACTTGTAGAAAAGCTTCTTGCTACCCTTCACATCCCTTGCTAGCTGCAACTCCAGTTGTAATTTGGCCTTCCTGACTTCATCCCTATATGCCCAAGCAATATTCTCATACTCCGATCCTCCCAAGTTGTTTGTCAGGTTTCCACTTCTTGTAGGCTTCCTTTTTGTGTTTAAGCTCAGCAAAGAGTTCTCTGCTAAGCCAAGCTGGTTGCTTGCCACATTTGTTATTCTTCCTGCACACTGGGATTTTTTTTCTATGCCCATCTGTATAACACAGGGGTGGGCAAAATATGGCCCACAGGCCGCATCCAGCCCACCAGGCCATTCTATCCAGCCCGCTGGGCTCCTAACATTTTTTTTAAAATGTATATTTGTCTGCCCCTGGCTGCCTCCATAGATGACAGGATCCAGCAGCAGAACCCAGTGGCCCCCCACTCCCAGCCAGAAGCTTTTGCCTTAGAGGAAACTTCTGGTCTGGGAGCCTGGGGCTGTTCCCTCCACTGGA
>NW_017728947.1:68574586-68590713 GCF_001723895.1 Crocodylus porosus | reverse complement strand
AAGAAAGTAGTCAGGGAAAGGCAGCAGGGTCAGGCATGGGGACAGGGGGGGAAGTGGCGGCGGGTGGGAGCCGGGGGGGCGGGCCCAGGGGTCAGGGCCAGAGGCAGCAGGAGCCAGCTGGGAACCATGGGGCTGGGCTGACTCTTGCTGTGTCCTGCAGTTCTGGCATCGCAGCCAGGAACAGCACACTGCTGGGCGGTACCTGGCCCTGCTGCGCCACACTGCTTGGTTCCCAGCTGCAATGCTGGGATCCCAGAACACAGCAGGAGCCAGCCCTGTCCCTGTGGTTCTGTTTGCTCCTGCTGCCACCTCTACCATGGCATGCCTGCAGATCCTGCACTTGCAGCAGGTAAAGCCCCGCACTGGAGCCCACTGCCTTCCCCGTCCCCTGCTGCACCGGGCCCTGGACTCAGCCCAGAGTGGAGGGAGCCCTGTCCCCTGCTTCCCTGCAGAGTCCAGTGCAGGGCTTCCCTGTAAAAGGGAGGGAGCTGCAGGCACACAATGTGGAGCCTCCATGATAGAGGCGGCTGGGCAGGCTGCGCTCCTCACTCCTGTGCGCAGCGCTGCCTGGAGCCATGCCCCACCAGGCATGGAAAACCCAAAGCAGCTAGGGTATCTATATTGATCAGGAGTGTGAAAAAGGTCATAATTCAATTTTTATAATTACGCTGGCAAAAAAGCTAATGTAGACACAGCTATACTAGCAAAAGAGTTCTTTTGCTACAGCTTCTTCTGTTCAGTGAAATTTTGCAGCAAAGTGGCATCTCCATTAACTACACTGGCAAACCTTCTAAATGTAGATATGTCATATTGCACTCTATGCCTCAGCACAACCCTAAACCTGGCCCCCTGGGAAAGCTTGGGAGGGTCACTTCTATATAATTATATGAGGACCTGTCTTCTTCCAAGGTCATTGCTGAAGGAATGTTTCAGTCTTTGATATCTTTTACTCATCAGATTTCAGGTGGCTTCGAGAATAGGATGATATGTATCTTTTGAATGTTTTAGCCAATGGACTTTTATTAGTCAATATGATTCCACTTACAGAGTTTAAAATTCTAGTATAGAATAGATCAAGCAGTATGTTAACATGTTAGCTGGTCAAAGGGAATCCTGGGGCAAATGTATAAGTAAGAATTTCTTGGCTAACATGGTTTTAAAATAACCTTTATTTTAATCTTGACAGAGCCTAAAAAGTGTGATAGGTAAGCTTCGTTTAGCATGCTGGCTTGCTAAGAACTTAAGTCATTCTCACAATTCCTGATGATTTGATTCAGTTATGCTTTATTTCAGTACTATATCTTATTTCATTTAAAAACGCTCACTAGACATAGCAGAAACTATTTAAAAATATTTCTAAATTTAAGGACAAGAGTAGAGATAAATTTCAATGGCTCAGTGCACACTGTCCTCTATCTGGAAAACTGTGATTGTTCATGCATGAATAGCTACAATTGTAGTTTATTTAAGAAATATGGTGATAGGTACCATACATTAAAGATCAGAATCTGACCTTATAGGACCTCTCTCACTATCAGTTATTGCCGTGAATTACATGTTTTTAGGTAAAGAATAAGACAGACACATTCAATTTCTCTCTCCTTGCAATGAGAAGCTGGAGGGGAACAATTTTAGACTGTATAGAGATTAGTAACTCTTTAAAACTTATTCTTTGTGAAGGAACTTATTATTCACAAAGTACAGGAAAAAGAGTAAGGAACTGGGAAGAATATTAAGAGTAAGAATTTAGGAAGAATATTAAAACTTTTCTTTTGCCAAGATTTAATATTTGTTAAAGTTCACTTTTTCCCCCAGATTTGTCCCATGTAAGGCTTACTCTTATTTCCCTTTTGCATCTTCAAAACCAGTTTCAAGAAGCCAGCCTAGAAACAAATGTGTTGCAGCTCTGCAGAATTTTACTACAATATTTTTTTAATACAACCATTTCCTGCTTGTTAAAGGTGCCAGGCTGCAAGCTGGCCCTAAAAGCTGAGGCTTAGGTAATGCACATGTTAGATATGCCATGATATAGATCAATGAATGTGGAGCCTTCCCTATACTGCCAAGACAACTATAACCTGAAATAAATATACACTAATAGAAGGTAAGATGATGATGTAGTATACATGGTCATTGAATTCTCAGCACTATTGACAAAACTGCCAACAAAATGTAAATTACAGCATCAGTTATGCTAGTACCTCTTTTACTGTGACCAAGATTACCAATTACTTTCACAGGCAACAGCTAGCTGTCATCACTTGGGGCATGGGTCTTATCAGAAACTGAGTATATTACATCCAGTATGTGCTGGACAGCCGTTCTGCTCCAAGTTGTCTCTCAAAGCAAACTGAAGTATTGGCAATTTTCAAGTTCTTGTTAACACACCGATCATCAATTCTGTTTATATAGTAGAGAAGTGGAAAGAGGCGAGTAGTTTTACCATGTGTCTAGCAATGATACAGAGACACCCAATTTGTAGTTTTTACCTCTAACTCAAATAATTCTACCGCAAACTGCTATTATAATTAATCATGTTTATTATGGTAGTTTGTGCATTAAACTTCATCCCTCGAATCGCAAGTCTGTATTTTTTTTCCCCATTTCCCCAATTCATGCTTCCCTCTGCCAGTAAAATATTATTGTAAATGCACAGAAAAATGTCATTTCCTCTCATGTAAATTTGTCCACTTCCTTCTGCCAACATCCTGGGTACTGATATTATGCAGGTTCACATTCCAAATATCTTTCGATAAAATTAAACATTTTCTTTGACTTTTTCTAGAGTCAACTAGCAAAGGATCAACTGGGTGCTTTAGAAGACGTACATTAGTAAATCAGTCTCATTTGGCCTGACACCGACCTTTCTTTGCTTGAGATGCAAGGATGGACTGAATCTCTTTTTACTTGGATTACAGTTCAGATTAATTAAACAAAACATATGCACACACAGAGAAAAATTCAGAAAGGATAACCTTTATGCTTTTACTCTGAGGTAGGTAGTTATTTCCTTACATTATGTTATATGTTATTATTTTATTTCTCTATATTATGACAACAAGTAGGCTTCCTTTCTTAACACAAAAAAGAAAAACCATGCCCCTTCCAACACACACACACGCACGCACAGTTTTTGGGGTTTTTTAAACGTATAGTACTAAACTTACCATATCACTCTGAGGTTGCGAGACCACAACTGGCTGGCCTGTATCACATGTCTTTCTTATATTAACATCCAATGGAATGTCTCCTGTATTAAAAACAATAAAATATATTTATACAAAGACTTAATATTTCTTAAATGTGCTCCATTTAACTACTCTTGAAGCTACTTGAAATCAAATTCCAGTTCAGGCTATCCTTTGAATTACTCAATCTCCAAAAATAGCATTTACAATGAAAATTAGCTGCAGCTGGGTTCTACATATCCACAATCATTAACAACATGTAAAAGCTGGACTTTTTCATTTTCTGGATAACTTGGAGTGTGTTTTGTAGTCTTTCGTAATGACATAGGGATTGCTTACTTCTTGGTTGTAAGTGCAGGGAAAAAAAATGAAACACTAGTCATTTTGGTTAATGAAAAATAGGAATATTTCTTTTGAGTGTTTGGAAAATATTTATTATGCAACATATTGTTCAGCATATTTTTAGACTGTATATAACACATCTCACTCTTTAACCATGTTTTGATATTTTAATCACTATTCAAAGACATATTTTAATACTTAACTGCCAAACAACAAATTGTGTTACTACTTTTAGTTGGCCACTGACATAATTAAGTATTAATTAGGTATTCAGCTCATTCTTCTTTTAAATAGAAATCTACTATATAGTCTGCTTTTTTAATCAACAGGGAACTGTCACAAGAGAAAGAAGTTTTATAAAGAAAAATCAAATAGTAGCCCTTTGGATATCTTCTCTTCTTATTTTTTCCAGCATTAAAATAGCAAAATGTTTAAAATCCTATAATTACTACATCACAAAACACATGCGAGAGAATGCACAAAAATTGATAACATGTAATAAGGATCTTAATTCTACCGTACACTACAGGGCAGACTACTTTTGACTTGGCCTTGTCTAAACTTAATCACATTTGGACTTAAAAATGGAATTGAGCCACTCTATTATATATGAAGATTTAAGTCTGCCTTCTCCCAATATACTCTGCATTTATTCTTTCAGTGCAGAATAAATTTTCCTCAAATTTACAAGTAAATACATTGAGTTCAAAATTATGAAAAATGGCCCCTTTAATAAATTGGGAACTAGATCTTTTCTTTAACTTGGCAATGGAATTAACTAGCCTTTCAAGTTTCTCACATAATTCAATCTTACCAATATTTTGTACATAAACCACATTTTGAAAATATTTTCTTTAGGATTCATTTTTGGAGCTATTTCTGATACCTAAAAGTCACTTCTTCAATTGCAGCTGAATAATAATGGTTTTCTTAGGGAAATTCTATTTACTGCTCCATTTCAAAATGGGACCTGCCTCCTATTGTCAAAATGGAACACAAACTGAATTTACTAAGTATTCAAGCACCTAATAAAGGACATAACTGCATAGCGGTATTTACAGAAAGCACACCGACCGAGTTAGAAAAGAAAGTAGTTAAACAATGAAAGAATTCTGCAAGAACATTGGAAGCAGAATCCCTGCAAGAGAATCAGGGGATCTACTGCTTTACCACGGGTAAGCAGGAAGATAAAGAAAGATAAAAATGGCGCTGCTGAAGAGATGGACTTTTTTTCTTAATATTCTCTGCTACAGTGAAGAACTAGCAAGGTACATGCAGCCATAACAATTATACAATTATAACAAGGATGCTGATATAAACTGGTATGATGCATCTGGTTAGTCCACATAATTCTGAAACAGTACAAGTACAGCAAAACAGCTCCAACTTTATCTTACTTCATTCAGAGCTATTTAGCCAACTTGTATCACAATAAGATCATACAGATGTAACATTGGAACAGATGCAACTGGAAGAGCTGCTCCAGGCTCCCAAGTGTCAAATGCCCTCCTATTTCAAAGCAGTTAGAAAGTCTGTTTGTATATACCAGTGATTCTCAACCAGGGTGATGCCTCATCATGAGGTGCCCTGAGATCCTTTTAAGGGTGTTAACAAACAATATAAGCACTGCTAAGTGTGCAGAAGCCTACACATGATTCACAAGATAAACCCAGAAATTTCAAACAGGAATCCATAATACCTCATTAATTATATTAGTCACATGTGTTTTTCCATTTTGTTAAAAAATTATTTCCAGTCATATTAGTTTTATGCACTGTAATAAATTAGTTTTTGAAATGGTGTCCCGCTAAAATCAAAATAGTTATGGAGGGGTGTCTTGAGTCTAAATAGTTTAAGAATCATTGGTCTATACCCTTAGAGACTCAGGTGGTGTACCTGAAATGATGCTCATTTCTACCAGAAGAAATTTATTCTAGTAGAAAAACAGCCCAGGAGCTGGACTGTGCAGATGTTCTTCCAGTTTGATACTGAAGAGTTTCACAGGCAAGCTCTCCAGCCATCAGGCAGAAGTGGGTTGCTCTCTGAATCATACCCTTATGGGAGCCCATTAATTGACAGCCTGCCTTCTCCTCTGCCTATGAAGGAGGCAGGCTGTCAGGTGGCAGATAACAGCTCCTGAAATGCAGGTCCCCAGAAGAATGCCATAGATGGGCAGGGAGAGTTTGGGCCCCAGACGAATGCCCCCCCATCACACCAATCAGATGACTGGCAGAGTGGGGCATACTCCTGTGGTACCCTTCCAATTCCTCCCCCACACCTCCTCACAGAAGAATACGTTCCTTGCGCTACTCCAGGCTGAACCAGAGGAGTGCAAGGACTTGACAGAGGTGGGAGGCACTCACCTGCTGTGACAAGGCTTTGATGCAGGGGCAGGGTAAGCTTGCTTTTCCCTGTATTGCTCCAGGCTGACCCAGAGCAATGCATGGAGTGGTAGGATCATTTCCTCATGGCAGTAAGGGTCCTGAGTCACTCGGGCAGTGTGGGCAGAAAGGAGAAGCCAGAGGGGCTGGAAGCCAGATGTGTGGAGGCTTTCCCCAAGCCAGACTCCTAGTCCTTTCAGTCTTTAAATCAACACCACTTCACAGCTGAGTGGTGGGTGGAGGGAAGGTTAGGGGAAGCTAGCATGACTCAGAGCTGGACTTACATGCCTGGCTGCCAGGCACACTGACTTTTCAATCACTATCCCTGGGGACCTCTACACATGTAGAGGTCAGAGTAAACTAACTTCACTGCAAAGCATGTGGAGACGGTGACTGGGGCTGGCTGGGGCACAAGGGTGCTACAGTACAGGGTTGCTTGCCGGCTAGCCATGCACTGTAGCACCCTTGTGCCCTACCCAGCTCCTCGACAGCACAATGAGCCAGGGTGGAGCAGCTCTGGGATGGCAGGCTGATCCCCCAGGGCCCCTTGCCAGCTGGGGCTGTGCTGTCCTGAATCAATGTACTGCTCGTGTAAATCAATGTGTAAATGCTGTGCTTGGGAGCAATAAACTCCGGCACAAACTGCATCACAGTTTATTCGTGCAGTTTATTCAGGTGCACTAACTGCATGTGTAGATGTGGCCCCTGTCATTCAGATGAGCAACAGGAGGGGCAAAGGGAAGCAGGCAGGGAGCAATGTTTCCTGTGCTGGGGAGTGCTGCTTCCTGCCTCCTACCCTTTGCCCCATGCTGGGCATCGGGGGTGGTGATGTAAAAGCTGGAGAAGCCTGGAATCCAGCTTATGGAACTTTGCCACCATGGTATAATGTACATGTCTTGCTCAGAGATGGAACAGCAGTGAGAAGCAGGTGTAAATCAGCTGCAGCCTGCTCTTTCCCTCCCCTATGGGCTGGTGGAAGAGAAGCTTCCCCCTGCATCTTTTGCAGATTAGTGATCCTGGTCTTGGGAATACATGGAAGCCTTTTTCCTGGCTCCACTTCCTCTGATCCCAGGAAGAGTTAAGACAGAGAAAAGTGTGCAGACATTCAGGGTGGTTTTACGAGTGCTTGGGTGGCTCCAAGAGCTGCTCTAATTAAAGCAACCATTGTATCTTGTGCATCAGTGTCCATGCACGTCCAAATGGTGGTGGTGGGGGGGGTGCTTTAACTAAAGCTTGTTTGATGTGCCTTAGTTAAAGTGCTGCCCCCCAGCCATTTGGAAATGCGAGGACACCAATACACGAGATGTGGAGGCTGCTGCAAGCGCACTAATTAGCATGCTCCAGTAGACTTGATTGAGTCTACTCCGATGTGCAGATTGGAGCAGCCTCTTCGCACATCTACAGACACCCTCAGTCTCTCAGAAGCAACTTAACCCTGGTTGCTTCTGAGTCCTTTTTTCCCAAAATGGCCATTTTTTGCTTCAGGAGAAAAAGCCTGAAAGTCTGCACGCTTAGGCTTTTTAGTAGGAAACAGTAACAGAAATTGAACATCTGTATGCACCTTCAGATAACTAAAGGAGATGTACTGGAAACAGTTTGACCTAATAACCATATGAAGGTAAAAAAAGACCTGATTGTCAATATACAGTAGTAGTTAAACATGCAGGTAGTATATAACAATGTTGCCAGTAGTATGCAACATTGAAACTACAATATACAGTAGTAGTTGCAACCTTAGGATGCAAAAGGGACATGATAGAGAATACAGAAATGATTATACTGCCATTATATAGATGTTACATTTTCATTTGGACTATTCTGTTTAGTTCTAATCAAAAGCATTTTATAAAGGAAGTAGAAAAATCAAAGAATTTTGGAGCAGGGGACAAGAATAATCAGCAATACATAAAATCTCTTATATGACAAGTGACATGACTGGAACTATTTCTTTTAATGAAGAGATGAATAAGAGATGACATAAAAATAAATGAAAATAGATTAAGTGCAAAATGTATACTGGAATTTTTCCCTCACTATTTCTGGTGACAAGAAATATTCAATGGACTTGGGAAGTAGCAAATTCTAGACTAATAAAACTAGTAAATACTTTTCCAGTCACCCTGCAGACCTTTCCAGGTATTACTGAAACCAAGATCCTATCAGAATTCAAGGGGGTCACACTTTTATTTGAACAATAAAAATAGTTATAATCATAAATATAAGTCAAAAATAAAAATACTCTGAAGAGATTTTGAAAGTATAATAAAAACCCTTAAATAAACCTGTAATTATGGGGCACTATGAAGAATTTTTTTCCAGAAACAGATGTAGTTAAGTAGTTGCTACATGGCAAGTCTACATGTGCTATTAAGGTTATAAAGACTTACCATGCAGCAAAATGCTGTACACTAGCCTTCCCTGAGAGCATGTCTACAATTGTTCCTTGTTGGGAGCAAATCTGCTCCCAATTGGAGCAACCCAGTAGAGGGCTGCTCCGATTGGGAGCAAATTAACTGGGACCAGGGTGGGCTGTTCCTACCCTGCTCTGGCAACCAGGGAGAGCTCCAGGTTCCCCCAGGGTGCTAGTCCAGGGGCTGACAGGGATCACAGGGCTAGTCCCCATGCGCAGAGAGCCAGGAGACCTCTGCCAGGTTCAGCGGTAGCATGGGGAAGGGTCCAGATGTGCACAGGGCTAAGAGATAGCTGCCACTGCAGAACTCTCCTGGCCCCATGCAAGTAGGGACAAGCCCCATGACCAGTGAAGCTTCCCTGTGCAGCCCACGGCTGGCCAAGAGCTCTCCTGCTTCTGGGGCAGTTCCTAGTCAGCTCCAGACTGTGTGGGGATTTCCCCAAGCAGCCAGGAACTGGCCCAGAGCTGTCACCCTTGTAGGGCAGCTCCCAGCCAGGTCAGGGATGTGTGGGGATTTACCTGAGTAGCTTGAAGTTGATCAGGAACTGTCCCTTCTAGGGCAGCTCCCAACCAGTCCAGGCTGCACACAGATTTTCCTGAGCAGCCTGAGGCTGGTCAGGAACTGTTCTTTTTGGGGCAGCTCCCAGCCAGCTCCAGGCTGTGCAGATTTCCTTGAGCAGCCTAGGGCTAGCTGGAAACTGTCCCTGCATAGCCTGGGGCTAGCTGGGAACTGTTCTTCTCAGGCAGCTCCCAACTGCATGGGGATTTCCTCAAGCAGCCCAGGGCTGGCCAGATGCAGGAACTGTCCTTTCTGAGGAAATCCCTTCTGCCCCTCTCCCTAATCCAGAGTCTCGGGAGCTCCCTGCTTTCCCACACAGCCAGGGACTGGCCAAGAGCTGTCTGCCTTCTGGGCAGCTCCCAGCCAGCTCCAGGCTGCACGTGGAATTCCCCAAGCAGCCCAGGGCCGGCTGGGAACTGTCCCCAATCTGGGGGCAGCCTTAACTATATATTCTCTCAGTGAACTTATTTTGAGGACAGGAAAAGTCAGCTACTCCATTGAGAGAGAAATTTCTGCAAAGAGAAACAAACTTTGCACCTATCTGTATAAACCTGGGGGGCAAAGCGGGGGTGGGGAGAGGAGTGTGCAAATTCTTGGATGCTGATGACCCAGTATTATGCTTCCAGCAGACTAACTCATCTCCCAAATGCGTGCTTTTAATTATGAAAGCTTGCTATGTCAGGTTTGTATCAGACCTCGACATTTTATGTTGATCTTAAGAGAACTTTCTGGTTCTTTTGAATGAATTAGCTGTGGAATATCATTGACATAATTACAGTAGTACATGGAAACATATCATTAGCATAAGCAATTATCTCATTTATCAACTTAATCATGCTGTGTTATGTTTTATAATTCCTTACTGATAGCTCAGGTTTCAACATACATTTTTTTTTAAAATACAGTAGCAAGTATGTTTTTATATTTTAGATTTTGCACACTAATTTAATGATGTGTTAAGGGAACAATTTTTTGTTTTGAATTACCTATGAGTTAAGCAAATTTTTCTCCTGAAACATCATTTTGCAATTCAATATGTTTCTGAGAACTAAACACTGAAATGTAATAATTAAAAGTGTAATAATACACAAACTTAGATAACCAGCCTGTATGATTAAAAATAATAAGATATAACTTATTATTAACACTGTGCAAAAGTTAACAATTCTATTATAAATAATTATAATGCACCTAATGTATTGCTATTCAAAGGAATACATTTTCCTGCAAACAAAAAAAACTGGTTCCCAATTAACTCAAAGGGAAAATTCCATTTTACTTGAAATGAGAGAAGCTTGGGACCTACATTTCAACATAATGAACAGCATACTCATAGTATTTCTTAATGACAAATTAATATTTATTTGACAAGTACTGTACAATTCCAGATATCACGGCAATGCATGTTCTGGAGAAATTAAAATCTAAAAGACATTCAAGATCAAGTAAAAGGAATTATCTTATGTATTTTCCCCTTCCATTTGTTTTTTTAAAAAAAGAGTACTATGTGAGCCCTCTAGTCTTACTTTCTCTCGGTTTTCAGATCTGGTTGGCATTCCTTTAAAAAAAATCCTGATAATAAACTCAGGAACTGACGATAAACAATACAGATGAAGCTTATCAACTTAAAATATTATTTCAGAAATGTTTTTCTGTTTGACCATTATCTGAACATATACTAGATCAGGATAATGCCACTATATATGTTTAAAACCAATAGTGCCCAAACTTTTAGCTGCATGGGCCTCACACAAGTGACAATGGTTTGGTCTGTGAGTCCCATCCTATGTGGGGCCGTTGTGCAAGTGTGATCCAGTGCACCAGCCTGACCTCACATGCCTGGATCCAGCCACACACTGGCCCAAACCCCAATACCCAAATCTCATAGCAGAGCAGTGGTACAATTTAGTGCACAAGGCCAAGTTATCCAACCCATGGTGCTCCACAGGTCTGGAAATTTGAGAGCAGGGGAGCAGCAATTAATGCTGCCACTGTCCTCTTGCCACCAAACTTCTGGACCCACAGGAAGGTCCAAGGGCTGGATGACACAACGCTGTCGGCCCGATCTGGCCTGCAGGTTGGAGGCTGAATACCACTGCTTTAAACAAAGCATTATTTCTAAATGTCATCCAATATTCAAGAGTAAAATATAGATACTTACCTAAAACATCAAGTCCAAGCGTTTTTGCTAGGTCTCTTACACCATCTGCGCCAAAAATATGGGTCTCATGTTTACATTTTGGACACTGGAAAACACTCATATTTTGGATAAGTCCCAAAACCTGTTAAAAATGTTCAAATTCTAGAGTCTGTATCAAGTGATACTTTATCTTATCTGAAATGAAAGTATGCCTTGAGCAAAATATCTAAAAAACATTTCTTTAAAATTCATATTAAACAGACTTAGTCTTACTACGATGCCTAGATTACTGGATCATCAACTAATAACTTCATTACCCTTCTATTTGATCTCTATTTTAAAAATAATTATGCATGACTAATTTCACACATTTTCCATTTATTGTAGGATTGCTGCCTTTCAGATCAAGATTATCAAACTTATTATTTGCAAAACATTTCTAAGCAAAGTTCCAAATTATAATACTTAACTTCTAGTCATCATTTCATGGCATCTCAGTGAAAGGTTTATCATATGATATAACTTTTAACACTGGAGGTTTATTGTGTTGTTTTATAGTTTTATAGTTTCCAGTTTCATGTCCCAAGCCATATAAATAAAACATACCATTACGAGAGGTGTCACCATTAGACCTAATTTTTAAAAGACTTTTATCTAGCTTCACCTCAGGGAAATGTCTTCAAAACAAGAACCCAGATTTGCTATTCTCTCTGAAGAGCAGAGAGACATTTAAAGATCAAACAACAGAAATAATTATGAGAGAAAAAGGGGCAAAAACAGAAGGATAAAAATCTAATATATGCATATTAGGTATCTTTTTTTCAGCTACTGAACTCTGGAAACTTTGCCAGATTGTATCTACCCTTCGTGCTTTAGAGTAATGGTTATGATATAAGTAATAGTCAATTATTCTGTCATATAAAGCTGTGTGTTGGGATGAGCTGAATTTTGCAAAACCATTAGAAACAAGAAATGATAAACAAACAATGCATTTTAAAAGCTCTTGTGATTTATTAATCAATAAAAATCTATATAAATACCACTTCCTGTTAGGCAGTCTAGTGTTATTTATGGTCTATTTAAATAAATATATAAAATAAAACATATATAAAAAATAGTTACATGTTCTATAGTCAACATTTACAAATCTGGGACTGAAGTTTTCAAGGTACACAAGGCAACTGTAAGCCTAACTGCCCTCTCTGCCTTTAAAAAATTCCCCTTAATAGTCTAAAGCTTGTTACTTAAAGTGGCCTGTTTTTCAGAAGTGGCATGAATCCAAATTCCACTGATGTTAATGAGAGCTGTGTTTAGAAAACTTATAATAAGTTCCCACTTTTAGCAACTAAAATAGGTGAAAATATATTTTTACTTTACCAGCACGTAAAAGAAGTACCTCTGATATAGTTGAATGCAACTGACTTGAATAAGAAAAAGAAATAGTTTTGGTGTTCTGGCTCTTCTATATCTTCATTTGGTATTCAATACTTACCATCTGAGAAGTGCAGGTTTACTTATTTACAGCTTTCAGGGAACTGAAATCAGGACAGGTTTTCACACTCGCCTCTGGAGTGAAAGGCAAGATCATTTTGCAGTGGGAGGCATGGGAGAGGACAAGAGAGCACTTTGTATACTCTGTAAACCCAGCTCTATTAATGGACTCTGACGTAAGTTCCATCAAGTCCTGCTTAATTTGTGACATGGAAATAAATCAAAGGAGCATCCTTTGGCATTTCCCATGGGGAAAGGGTATTTTAATTAAGATACTCCATACATCATAAAAAAGAAAACTTAAATTTGTATCACAATGAACTCGCTCCTCTTTAGATACCTTGATTTTTAAACTTTAGTATTTTCCCTCAAAGTAACTGCATGTATTTTTGAAAAAGAAAATTCATGATTGTAGAAAAGCGATATAGTCATACATTGTTTTGTAAACAGCATAAACATTTGCAAACTGCTTGTAAAAACTATTTTCTTAGTCCTTTCATAATAAGACCATCAGAAAAATTATCTGGGTCACAGTTTTATTAACACAAGACTGTGGAGATGTAGCTGGATCCTCTATAATAAATCATACTTTCTTAATTTCTTATTGACATTATTTTCTGATTTTCCTTCAACTAGTCTTACTGAAAGTAAATGGCACGTTAGTATTACAATCCCATTCTTACATTCCTTCTGCATTGTTCTCACCTATTATCCATCTAGAAGTAGACTTTTATTAATGTATAAATGACTCTCCATCTGTGTGCAGTATTTCATGGAAACCATTAAGCTCATTTTCAATTTTCTGCCTCAGTTGGTATTCCATGTCCAAACTGATGAAATTATTAATTAAGCTATTATTATTATTATCCTTAAGAGAAATCACAAAGATGTTTGTTTGAGTTACCATGTGCATCAAACAATGTAGATACTATTGTGGGTTAAAAATTCCCTCTGGCTAAAATTTGTTTTTCAAAGTACTAATCTATGGTGGACAAATTCTGTAAATTTTGAAACAATATTAACAATAAATTTGAACAGCCTCAGCCCAAAAAATTGTCTTTAAAATTGTGTCTTTTTTTTGCACTTAAAAGTCAGATGTTTTTCTAACAAATCAAGTTAGTTCGCTAGTTTATATTTTGCAGTAGTCAACATAACTATCAAATTAAAACTATCACAATAAGTATCAACCCTAAGCAAACAAATTATAAGCAAACAGGTTTTAGCATTAAAATGCATCTGTTAATATGCATTAGTCTTTTTGTCTGACAATCCCTTGCAGTCGAAAATGACTGTCTTCCATAATTCTCTTATCTATGTGTCCAAAGATGGCTGATGAGACCTATCTGGGATTGACAGACTCTACTGCAGCTTAGACATGCAGTTCCATGTGGGCTGGGTGGTACTGGATTCTTCATTTGGTCTGCAACATGCTGTTTCTACCACCCCCACTTTCTTTTCTCCTGTTGTTGCTGTGATGTTTCAAAGTACTGGGATTCCCACACCAGACCCTTCCTCCATTTGGGGTGGTCCTAGGTGATAGTGTCCTAGGAGTTGACATCAATATTGTATTTTTTTAAGTTGGCCTTGAGGAAGTCCCTGAAGTGCTTTCTCTGCCCTCTCCTTTAGTGTACACCTTGGCTGAGCTGGGAGAATAAATCTTGCTTCGGGAGCCTACAGCTGGACATCCAGATAACACGGCCGGTCCAACAAAATTGATGTTGGATGATCATCACCTCAGCACTCATGGTGTTTGCTTGCAGAAGGATGCTAATGTTAGTGCACCTATCTTACCACTGGATTTAGAGGATCTTCCACATGCAGATGGTACTTCTCTAACAGCTTTAGATCTTTAGATGTCTCCAGTACATTGTCCATGTCTCAGCTCTGTACAGCAAGGTGGGGATCATGACTGCTTGGTAAACCATGGGCTTTGTTAGGAAGATGCCTGTATACCAGGGCAGTGGGAAGGTTCGGTCTCCAATCTGATTCAGTGGAAATTCGGCCCGATTCAGTGGCCAAATCTCAAAATCCAAATCAAATCAGGAGACCCTTTAATGCCTCTGAAGCAAATCAGAACCCTCTAAATTGATTTGGAGCGATTCGGAAAGATTCAGCGATTTGGCTATAGACACAGCTTTAAATGTTTTTTCTACATACCTCAAGGTACCAGGCAGCTCATGAATGCTGCAATGGTGGGGCAGATGGAATGTCCCAAAGGAGTGCAAGGGGGGCTCCACAGCGCACTCAGTAGCAGACTCAGAAGTGGACCAGACGAACTTCTGGTCCACTTCTGGGTCCTCCAGGGAGCACAAAGGGGCCCTCCCACACTCCCCCAGCTTGGCGACTGGGTCTGGAGAAGCACCTGGGGTCCCACCACAACTGATCGCTGAGCCACGGGGGTGCAGGGGGGTCCCCTGAGCACTCGGTGGCAGACCTTGGGTTCATTGCCGAGCACGTGGGGGGGCTCCCTTGTGTTCCTGTGGGGCCCCCCTGCACTCCATCTACCCTAGCATTGCAGCCTTCATAAGCCATGCCCAGTACCTTGAGGTATGTAGAAAAAACATTTAAAACTCCGTTTATGGCTGAATCACTGATTTTCTGAATTAGCATCAAATCTTCAGATTAGGATTCAGCCAAATCAAATCAGGGACAGTGATCCAAATCAACTAATCAAATCACTGTCCCCAATTCGGGCCAAATCCGAATCAAATATGGCCCGCTTTGCACACCTCTACTGTATATGACTTCTTTTATTATGGAAAAGCTGCTGCAAAACACCTTCCACATGGCTTTTGACAGAATGGGATCTTGATCCAATGGCAAGGAGACCAAGACAACTGAGAATCTTTTTCTGCTGCAGCCTTCAGCTGCCTTCACAACCGTTAAAATTCTAACATCCTCTTCTATTTGCTCCACCACTGAAGACTTGCAGACCCACAGCTAGGGACTAGCAACCTGTACTCATCATGTCACAGCACCACCAAAGATCTATGTGGCTTTTCAGGAGGGGGAACCATTGCCATCTGCTGTCCTCACCACATTCTGGTTGTGCTTCCGCTGCTTGGTCCATGACTGATTATATGTCAGTTATCCTGCTTATTTCACTGTTAACCTTCCCTGAAGGTCATTCCACTTTGCACAACTTGTGGACATGCTGGGTAGCAGTACAGCTCTGCCCCACAGTATGCATTACTGAACACATACTGACAGAAAGACCGTAGGATTTCATGATTACTCCTAGAGTTTTTAAATCTGTGGACTGAAAATAATAGATCTTACTAATAATGAATGTAATACCTCTCATTGCCTTGTTCAAATAACACAACAAAGCAGTAAAAGAACTATTAAACTATACACAAATATCCCATGAGTATGTACAAACTTAGTTCTGCTCCTTAGTCCTTTGTGATGTCCTCTCGATGCTGGCCACATCCCTCCTAAAGTGCGGCACCCAGACCTGGATCCAGTACTCCAACTGTGGCCTCACCACTGTCACATAGAGGGAGAGGATCACCTTCTTGGACCTGCTTGTGATGCATCTGTGGATGCACGACAAGGCACCGTTAGCTTTCCTGACTGCGTCCTCACATTGGTGGCCCATGTTCATTTTGGAATC
>NW_017728947.1:68571951-68574486 GCF_001723895.1 Crocodylus porosus | reverse complement strand
AATTGCTCTTTAAACTTTCAAATCGGTTATTCCTAATTCTTTTTATGGTTTTCCAGGCTGATGACCCTCATCAGGTTCATTTAGCTTTTTGGTAACATCTTTGAAACATCTCTTCTGTTTAAATACCCCAGGTCAGATCACTGTCCATTTTCTACCTCAGCAATGTAACAATGCAGCTGCATGGCAGTGACTTCTGGTTGCTGCTGCTATCACACAGCTGCAGCAGAAACCAGTTTTTTCAGGCCCCATCACTGCTCAGAGAAGTACTCCTGAGGGTAAGGGGAGGGACTTCTGGTGGCAACGATTGGGGGGTAGGGGGCAGGACTTCCGGTCCCAAGATAGTGACCAGGGGGTGGGGCACCTGCCAGGGGATGGGGCTACCCATGCAGCCCTTGACAGCTTACCAAAACTCAGTAAGCAGCCCTCCACCCAAAATAATTGCCTGACCCTAGCTTTTGTGAACCCTATGCCCCTGGGTTAACTGCTTTGGTTTTCTCTCATTTGCCCCCTTTGCCTCTCCCAACAATGTCCCCTTCCTTTCCCTCCTCCTTCCTTACACTTTGTATTTGAATCACTACTTTCTGTTTAGAAGCTTTGCTTTCTGCAGTCTCTTCCCAGCATCTGATGAAGTAACTTAAGCCTAAGCATTTGATTTAGTTAGTCTATAAGGTGCAAACCCACACTGCCTCCACTCTCATTTTATAATAGCAAGGCTAACTACCTCTCTGTACACTGAATCAGCCAGTATACTGGAAGGACAGGATGGTCTGATGGTAAAGAGTTGGACTCTGGGGTAGCATCAGCTGAGAGCAGTCTCTGCTGCAGCATGCTTTCCTTGCCTCACCTCACAACTGGTGGCCAATTAGTTGTTCATCAGACTGGTGCAGCAGCACAGTGACTCTAATGAGCATAGCTACAGCTCTGCTCACTGCCATGGCTATTACTCTGAAGCTCTACAGCTCTGAGGGAGGCAGCTGCATTTCATCCTTGCCCCTTGGAGGGACAGAGAGAGAAGCAAACACTCTGGGGTTGCAAGGGCCCCAGATGTAGCACTACATCTACATGTAGCACTACGAAGAAGTTCCTGTTCAAAACAGGGACTTTTTTGTGGAGGATGTACCATTTATGTAGTACTGCAAATAGCTTGAGTGTGTGCATACATACTTTTTGTAGTGCTATGAGTGCATATACAGTGCTACAAAAGTAATGCACGTCTCATAGGGCTGTGTGAAATTTCAGTGGCTGTTTCATTTTGTTTTGGATTTGGATGTTTTGGTGACTGAAACACCAAATCCGAAACAAAATGCAAGACTCCAAAACAGCTCTGAAATCAAACAGATCCCTTGAAATGTTTTGGAAATGTTTCAGATGTTTCGGAGGTAGGCTTACAGGAAAAGAGAAACGAAGGAGGGGGAGAAAGTACTACTCTGATATTGACACCTGTAGCTAGCCAGTGACAATGGCTTGTCACTGAGGTCCCTTCCAATCCCAGTACTCTGGGGGAAGGACAGAGAAGCACCATAAAAAGCTGTTCGTGAACTGTTTTCTGCCATTTTGCGGATACGCCTGTGTCTGTGTAGCACCAGGAACAGCAGCAGAGAGCAGCATCTGTAAGCTTACAGCTTGGTAATGCCTTCCTACCAACCTGTAGTTAATCCTATCCTATTTACCCTTGCCTACTGTCTCTATTGTTATCCCCTGCAATCCTTTCTTCCCCCAGAATCCTGTTATTTTTTCTTCTTATTTTTCCCCCCCAAACAAAAAGAAAGCAGTGCTTTACCTGGCAGTGTCTCATCACTGTGCACCGCAGGAAACACTACACATATATTATACACACACTCACAGAGACACATTTTTTTCCAGCCCATGAAATATGAAGCGTGCTAGAAAGGTAGGTGCCAGGTCTTTTGGCAGGGAAGCACAAGGGGGCAGAGGGAGAGCTGTAAGTTCCCCTCCCGCCAAACTTAGACACACCCTCATTCCTAGCACTAGCAGGCATGATGCTTCTGGTGCAAGTGGCAGCAAGGAGGTAGGACCAGTCCCTGCATCTGCACCTCCTCCAATAAAACCAGCCATAATAATAACCACCAGCACCACCAGCATGACAAGCAGCACCAGCATGACAGTCTCCTCTATCCCCATTACAGTTCCCAGCCTGAGCCTTTCAATGCCAGAGGGAGAGCTGGATCTGGAAGCAGGGGACCTGAGCACCCTAGCAAAAGAAATTCTGGGAACAGAGGATTTTGTGCTTCACTCCTCTCCAAGTTCCCCTAGAGCCCAGTCTCCTTCCCCACTGGTCACAGGACACCATGATGAGTGACTTCCATCAGTTACTACCCTCCAGTTCTGACCACAAAGCCAATTTCCCAGCCAGCGGATTGTGGTGGACCTAAAGCCACAAATGGCCAGTTTCGCCAAGAGGTGATCATGGGATACCAGATCGAAGGCTTTTTTGAAGTCAAGATATATGACATCAATCTCTTCTCCCTTGTCCAGGTGATCGGTCACCTGGTTGTAGAAGGAATGAGATTGGTC
>NW_017728947.1:68569812-68571618 GCF_001723895.1 Crocodylus porosus | reverse complement strand
CCTCCCTGTTCTGTAGTAGGCATGGGCATCCCATGAAACTGATGAAAGACCCATCAGTTGAGCATCCAGGGTTTAGGTGGCTCATGGTGCATGTGGCCCCATCCTACCAAGTGCCCACACGCACCACTTTCAACAGGACAGTAGTACCCTCCCTGTATGAGGCATGCAGGGAGTACTTGAGGGAAAAGCTGTGCAAGGCAGGTGTACAGGTGGCCTTGCACTTCACCTCGGACATCTGGAGCAGCCAGGGTGGAGATCTTGCCTACCTCTCCCTCACAGGACACTGGTGCCATCAGTCAGACTGTCAGTGGGCTATCCTTCTGATTGAGGTGGTAGATGAGTCCCACAACAATGGAGATCATGGTGGCCAAGAACCACATGGTGCAGGGGTGGCTTGTTGGGCAGGGCAAGCTCACCGTGGGTTCATAGTCACCGACAATGGGGCCAATATGGTCAAGGCAGTCCATGATGCCAATGTTGTTGGCATCTGCTGTGTGGCAAACAGGTTCCATCTCATTGTTAAGGACATTGGTCTGGATCCATTCGGTGTGTTTTGGTCTGTAGGAAGTTGGCTTCTGACGATGAAGTTAGTGAGGTTCAGTGCTTGTTTGAATTTACAAACCACTTTTCACAGATGGGCCTGTGAACTCTACTCCGAAACGCTGAATCCTAACTGAAACGAAACACAGCTGTTTCGCACAGCCCTAATATCCAAGGCCTTATCATGAATATATCCAGAATGTACTATAATGGGGCACAAGCTATACAATTACAAATAAATAGCTATATAGATAGTAATACAAGTACAGTTAAAGTATCTTTAGTGAAAACTAAACCTCAGAATCAGTGGATATATACCAAAATCCACACAACCCTCTCCAACTGGAGGATTTTATAAGAAGCATCTCACCTTTCACTTAAAATTGAAAACCCCAAAGTTTAGCTCTTCTCCTTCCAGAAATAGGCTTGAAAACAGAAACAAACAGAAGGTGTTTTCAAGAAGTCTCAAAAGTATATCAGTGATATTTTGTAATGGTCATATTCCCTAGATTTCCTATCAGCTACCTTGTGCTTGCCTTTGGAGGACATGAAAGCCACGGCCAAACATTCTTATATTTAGGTGTGTATTCATGGCACTAAGAATTAATATCACATTGCAGCAGTTGAAGTTTGAGTTGTATGCCAAAAACATCTAACTAACCCTCTTTAAAACCTTCACACTTGATCTGCACACAATAATTTAACATTGGGAAGGAGCTAATATCTACTTGTTTTAAAGTTACATCTTTGTTCAGGTGTGTGAATGCACAAGGTTAGCGGTTTAAAAAAAATAAAGAAAAAAGAAATTGTAAGAATGAAAGGGGAGACACAAAAAGCTGGAGATTTGTTGCTCCTGGCTGTGCCCAAGTGCCCTAATTGGTATTAAATCCAGCATCCTGCTGGACTGGTTTCAGACAGATTTCTACTTAATTAAGATAAGATTTGAAAAAGCCAACAAACCAATCAAAATGGAGGAATTATGGCATATTGAATTTCTCACATACCAGCACTGAAAGCAAGATCAAATTTAAAGAGTTGAGCCAATATTAATATGAATATTTTTCTTAGAAAAAGCCATGCAAGCTCCATGATCAGATTTAATGATAAATACTAAAATAAGGTGAAAAAACTAATGCTATAAAGTACTGGAGTAACTGCATCCAGTTTTGGGCTCCACAATTCAAAAAGGATGTGGAGAAGCTTGAGAGAGTCCAGAGAAGAACCACGCGCATGATCAGAGGTCAGGAAAGCAGACCTTACGATGAC
>NW_017728947.1:68565909-68568592 GCF_001723895.1 Crocodylus porosus | reverse complement strand
AACTAATTCAGTGACAAATTATAATGGCATTATTAAAAAGGCCCAAATAATACTATCAGGAAATCTGAAGTTGACTCTGTTATGTTCTCTAATTTTCCTCATTCCAGTCTAGATATTGCAAACAAAAATTTTTTATGATCTCAAACCAAAGTGCCACCATGTATGCTGTAATTACTCAATTGGACTTGCCTGGTTTGAACTGAAATTAGCTTTTTAACCTGCAATGATCTTTACTTGCTTTATTTAATTAATCTTTTTAACTTTTTTCCCCAAGTTATACCTTCAACCAAAATATTTGTTTTATAGAGTGGATTCCAACTAACACACCACATCTTTCTTTCCCCCATGATACTGAATTCAGTGAAACTTGAAGCCCCACAGCACTTGTAGGTTCATGGTTCTATTACAAAAATAATAAAATAGAAAAATCTTAGTAATTCTTGTACCAGGATAAATCTCCGTAGAGAAGGAGAATGACTGATATGAATTGTAATGAAAGTTAATGATAGATTTAATGAAAAATAATTGTTTCTTAGAGGTTAGCTAGGCAAGCAATTCAAGATACTGAAAGATATTTTTTTCTAAAAGAAGAAAGTAATTCAATGCATATAAAAATGCCGCAGATATATGTGGGATAATTGCATCAGCGGTCTACAAATACCTGAACAATATTTAATTCAGAATGCAGTTATCAACTAAGCACACAAGGAATAAGACATATATGTATATACTAGCCAACTGCCCATCAAGAATGATGGGGGGGAGGAGCAGGCAAGGACTGAGTCCTGTGCCCCTCCTCTGTCCAGGCCCGCTCCCCTCTTCCCTCCTGCTGCTTAAGGTCCAGACCCACTTCCCTCTCCCCTGCCGCAGCAGCAGGGGGAGGGGAGGAGCAGGCCTGGGCCCAATGTGGGGGGTGTGGAGGAGGACAAGGCCCAAGGGTGGGGAGAAGTTGGCCTGCCATGGCAGTGGGGGGACAGCAGCAGGACTGGGCTGACATGAGGGTGCGGGGCAGGAGTGGGCTTGGGCCCGAGGGGGAGAGGAGGCCCACTCCTCCCCTGCCCCCACTGCTGCCATGTTGGGCTGGGCCCACTGCTCTCCTCCCACCGCCACAGTGGGCCAGCTTCTCCTCCACCTTGGGCCTGCTCTTTCTCCCCCCATCTGCGTCAGGCCCAGGCCCACTCCTCCCCACCCCCCCACCACACTGCTGCGTTGGCCCGGGTCCACTCTTTCCTCCTCCCACTGCTACGGTGTGCCCACTACTCCTCCCTCCCATGTTGGGCCCACTCCTTTCCCCACCACTGCCATGTCAGTCCTGCAGGCAGAGACAACAGAAGGGGGGAGGGCAGCACCAGTGGCCTCACCCACCCCACGATTTCCTGACCCCCCCGCCACTCTGCCACCACCATCTTCAAGGAGCAAGGAGTGGGGACAAGGCCAGCAACCATGGCCTCAACCCCACCTCTCCACCTTTGCCACCTGCAAGAAGCAGGGCAGGAGGGAGAGGGACCTCACACCCCATTCTGTCCACTCTGTTACCACCACCTCCAGGGAGCAGAGTCCACTGCGTCCCCTGCTCCATCTCCTGTGTCCCTGGCATCATGGCAATGCTCCATCACACCACCACCTCCTGCCCCAATGCTGTGTTCACACTCTGATTGGCTGTTTCAGTCAATTAAGGCTTTTATAATATTAGAATACCACATGCAGTTTAAGCTTCAAACACCTTCACTAAACCAGGGACATCTTTCTGTTGTTGTTGCAGAGGAATTTCCTTATAGATTCAAGTTAACTCTTGTCTCCTAAAACTGTTGCTTCCATAGATCTATATTGTAAAAACTGAATTCCTGGCCACATGATCCTAGGCCCTTTTTAAATAGTCACTGACAGTTAGGAACATGAACACGCTTCTCAAAATCTACATTTTTAGTGTGCAAAGCTATAAAATACACTCAATTTTTCTAACAGTTTGAACCCTTAGGCATTGAACTCCAAAGCAGAGCTCACATAAGACAATCTATCTGATGCCCAAGAGTTACTATGACGAATTATTCCTTTTTCTCCTTCAGGACATAGCTTCTATATGGTCACTCTGAAAGAAGACAAGCATACTGATCTGTCTCAAGAAGCCTGTTATTCCAAACTATGAAGTACTGCATTCCAAAAACCAGTTGTTTTTTTTCTTGTTCTAGGCCCATCAAAAAGAAATTTGTAAAAATTAAAATCAAATTCCTGTAGCAGTCCTACAAACTGTAAATAAAAGTACATTTAAAAGACAGGCAGTAAAAATGCTATCCTGTAAAGTGAATTAACTCTACAATGTAAAGATCCTTAAATATTAACCATCTGTTAAAAAGAGGGCAGTTGTATAAACTTAGCCTTCAGAAAGTCATGGCCAGATCTTCATATGTATGTTTAATTGCTACAACACATCTGCTGAATTACCTGCCAGAGTTAGTTCTTGCAACGAACGCTGTTTCACAGCTTTCCAAATGCATGGGGTATTTATGGTAAATGCACCTCTTCTAAATTTCACACAGATTTCACACAGACATTAGGGCTGGAAGGGACCTCAGAAGATCATCGAGTCCAGCCCCCCACCCAAAGGGCAGGAACTCAGCTGGGGTCATAGGATCCCAGCAAGATAAGCATCCAATTTACTCTGGAAGGTGTTCAATGTAGGTGC
>NW_017728947.1:68559890-68565384 GCF_001723895.1 Crocodylus porosus | reverse complement strand
CCTTGCATTTTTCAGTGTTAAACACCATCAGGTTCTCATCCACCCATTTGCTGAGCCTGCCCAGGTCAGCCTAGATCGCCCTCCTGGCTTCAGGTGTGGATGCTTTGCCCCAAAGTTTGGTGTTGTTGGCAAACATGGCCAGTCCGCTTTTGACTCCAATGTCCACATCATTAATGAAGATGTTGAACAATATGGGTCCAAGGACAGAGCCTTGGGGGACCCCACTGGTCACAGGACAACATGATGAGTGACTTCCATCAATTACTACCCGCTAGTTCTGACCACAAAGCTGATTTCCCAGCCAGCGGATTGTGGTGGACCTAAAGCCACAATTGGCCAGTTTCACCAAGAGGTGATCATGGGATACCAGATCGAAGACTTTTTTGAAGTCAAGATATAATGACATTGTCGAAGAGCTCTCAGGTGCCCTGCGACTGAGAGCAGAAATGGCTTGGGAGAGACCCCTAGTGGCGGGAAGGGGGAAGCGCAGCTGCCAGTCACCAGGACTGCACAGGTGCTGGTTGCCCTAGCAACCAGGGAAACCTAGAGCCAGGAAGGGGCGGAGCTTAGCCCTTCTTAAGCCCAGGCGGAAGGCCAGGAGGGCAGTTCCCCTCCGGCAGCTGAGGGAGGAGGAACTCAGCCAGAACAAAGGGGAGAACTCTGACGGTTGGAACATCCCCTGGTTCTTGATGGGGGTTGATGCGTGCTCTCGCTTTCTCTCTCTCTCTGATAGGGAGAGATTCGTATTTTGACCAGAACGGTCTAGCTTTTATGTTGTAGCCCGGGGGCTTCGCGCTTTGCATTTTCTGTTTTACCGAAGGACCGGGTGAGGCTATAAAGGGTTGAAGGAGGCCTCATAGGAGCTCCGCGATAGTATGGGGTCTCCCGGCGCCGGAGGGGGTGCAGCTTTGTTTGGGGGCGCACTGGCCCAGCCCAGGAGCTAGGGGGCAGCAAGAAGCTCTGGAGCTAAAGGGGGCAGAGAGAAGCCCCGAGTTAGGGGGGCAGTGAGGAGCCTAAGAGTGAGGAGGGGCAGTGAGGAACCCTGAGTTAGAGGGCGACGAGGAGCCCCGAGAGTGAGGAGTGGTGGTGGGGAGCCCCGAGAGCAAACGAAGGGCCAAGGCATAACAACATGACTCAAATTAGATCATACCAGCACCATCTGTGAGCCTTGGGCTGCGGTGTAGGGGAGGAAAAGTAGCCGCAGACAGCGCCCCCTGCCATCGGGGCGCATAAAAATGGGCAGCCTCCCGCTGACTCCAATTATCTATTAATCACAAGTAAGATCAAGGCGTGGCAGGAAAGTAAGCAGGCGGTTGGCCCATTGCAGGAGGGCGGAGCCACACGTCCATAGGGGCTCCGAAAGTAGGACTCCTGCTACAATGGTGCATTGGTTGGGAAACTTTCGTACGGCCATCTGCACCCTAAAAGGCTGGTTGGTTCGTGTGAAGAGACGAGCTCTTGGGTCCATCCGGAGAGTGCGACGGGAATGGATACCAACGCCAGACACCGAGCCGCAACAGCAAGTCGAGGGTCAGCCCTACTGGACAACACCAAGCCTACAGAATCGTGACATAGGACAAAGGGCACTGGTAGCCAACATGAAGGGGGGCACCCACCCACGACCAACGACTTGGGTAGGGATGCGTGGCTACGAGACCCAAGTCAACACTGAGGCAAGAAATGAACCTCCCGCACTAACGGTAGAGGTGATAGTCGACGGGAGGAAGGTACAAGCTATGTTAGATTCTGGCTCACTACAGACTATGGTATGGGAGGATGTGGTACCAACAAAAAAGAAGGGGGTAGCCGATCAGGTGACAGCGCAGTGTTGGTGTTGAGACCCCCTCAAGATCAACAGGGTAAGGGCCACCCTGCATGTGGGCAAGAAGACCCAACAGATGTTGATCGGAGTTGCTGAATATTTGCCTTATCCAGTAGTGTTGGGCTGCGACTGGCCTGAATTGTTGGAGGAGATAACCAATGTGAGGCTAGGGGAGAAGGCAAAAGTATTCATAGGCACAACCGAAGCACGCCCTCCCGACAAAAGAGGAGAACAAGAAATGGACATCTCACACCTATGGGAAGACAAGATTTCCAGCTGAAGCAAAGTCGAGAGCCTGATTTTCAGCCAGCATTACGAGAACATCTGGCCCAAAGAGATGGAGAGGTCTTATAGCCGGCGCTGATGAACACAATGCCGAGGTTTGAGATCAGGAATGACCTCCTGTATCGAGTGGAGTTGGGGAAGCTGGAAGGCGAGGAGGTTGCACAGTTGTTGGTGCCTCAGCACTATCAACGAGCTTTACTGAAGGTGGCTCATGAGCTCCCTACGGGGGGACATCTGGGCAGGGATAAGACTGAAGCCCATGTTTGGGCAAGGTTTTTTTGGCCAGGACTGTTGCAAGAAGTAGCAAAGTATAGCACTTCATGTCCAGTGTGCCAAAAAGTGAATCCAAGGCCACCCCCCAAAGGCTCCTTTAGTTCCAATACCTTTGGTGGAAGTTCCCTTTGAGCGAGTGGCGTTGGACATCGTGGGGCTGCTTCCCCGAAGTAGCACCGGGAACCACTATATTTTCGTGCTACTGAATTATGCTACAAGATATCCAGAAGCCGTGCCGATGCGAACCGTAACTGCCCCAAAAGTGGCAAATGAGCTGGTGAAGGTATTTTCCTGTGTCGGACTCCCTAAAGAAATGCTAACAGATCAGGGAACGAATTTCACATCACATGTGTTTGAGGGAGTGAGCAAGGCCTTAGGAATTAAACATCTGAGAACAGCAGTATACCACCCCCAAATGGACAGGCTGGTAGAACGATTCAATCAGACACTGAAGCAAATGTTGAAGAAGTTCACGATGGAGAAACCCCAGGAGTGGGACAAAATGATACCACCGTTGTTGTTCACGGCAAGGGAGGCACCGCAAGCCTCGACAGGTTTTCACCCTTTGAATTATTATACGGCTGCCAACCAAGAGAGATCCTAGATCTGATTCAGGAAAGCTGGGAGGAACAGCAGAGACCAGAACTTAGTCCAATATGTCATACATCTGCAGGAACATCTGCAAGCAGCCCTAAGTGCGGCCCTAGAAAATTTCAAGGAGGTGCAACAGCGTCAAATGAGATATTAAAACTGAAGCGCAAGGGCAAGAAAATTGGAGGTGGGAGACTGCATCTTGGTTCTATTGCCCGTAAGCTGCTTGCGCGGTGGCAAGGACCCTACGAAGTGGTACGCCAAGTAGGGCCCGTAGACTATGAGGTGTACCAGCTCGATAAACAGAAGAAAAAGCAAGTATAGCACATTAACATGCTAAAGAAGTGGGAGGACCAGGAATGCATGTACCTATCCACCCGTCCCGAGGAATTGGAATTGGGACCCTCATTGACTGAGAAGAGCAGACCAAGTGACATAGAACTGGCCCTGTGGCTATCTGAAGAACAGAGAAGGCAGGCTACCAAGCTAATCAAGGAGTATAGAAATGTATTCCAGGAAACATCTGGGGAAGCTCGGGGTGTGGTACATCGAATAAGAACTCCTCCAGGCCAGGTGGTCCGTGAGCACTGGTGGCAGGTTCCCCAACAACTGCAGAGCGAAATAAAAACGGAAATTGCAATGATGCTGGAGAGAGGCATTATACGCGAATCACACAGCGACTGGTGGAGCCGTATTGTGGCAGTACCTAAGCCCGATGGGAAAATTCACCTCTGCATTGATTTCCGGAAGGTGAATGCAGTAGCTAGATTCGATGCATACCCAATGCCAAGAATAGACGAGCTGATATAGAACATTGGGCAAGCTCACTATATCTCCACCCTAGACCTGACAAAAGGGTACTGGCAGATCCCAGTGGCTCCCGAGGATCAAGAAAAGACAGCGTTTGCCACCCCCTGGGGTTTTTTCCAATTCCGTCGTATGCCATTCGGATTACATGGAGCTGCAGCTACATTTCAACGTCTGATGTACAAAGTCTTAGCACCACATGGGGGCTACGCAGCAGCTTACATTGATGATATTGTAATCTACACTGTAAGCTGGGCAGAACACCTCACAACACTGAGAGCAGTGGTGCAGGACCTGAGAAGGGTCAGGTTGACAGCCAACCAGAAGAAATGCGCAATAGGAAAAGAAGAAACCTAATATCTGGGATTCCTGGTAGGAAGCGGACGGGTAAGACCATTGTTAAGCAAGGTGGAGGCATTACAGAGGTATCAAGTTCCTCATACTAAGAGGCAAGTGAGAGCCTTTTTGGGGTTAGCAAATTATTATAGGAGGTTTGTACCTCATTTTGCGGAGGTACTGGAACCTTTGACCGAGATGACAAAGGCAGAAGCTCTGACCAAGGTGAGATGGACACCGGCTGCGGAAGCAGCTTTCGGAGCAGTAAAGGATGCACTGTGTTTGCAACCCCTTTTATATACACCGGACTTTAATAAACCCTTCCAAGTACAGACAGATGCCTCAAAGGTAGCTATTGGAGCGGTGTTGATGCAGAGAGAGGGTGAAGAAGAACGACCCATAGCCTACATAAGTAGGAAGTTGCATCCTCCAGAACGGAATTATGCCATGATAGAAAAGGAATGCTTGGCAATTAAATGGGCTATCAAAACATTCCGGTATTATCTAGTAGGACGTCAGTTCATACTAATTACGGATCACGCACCCTTACGCTGGTTATAAAACATGAAGACGGACAATGCTAGGCTGATGACGTGGGCCCTGAGTCTACAACCGTATTGTTTTGAGATAAAACATCGCTCGGGGGCCCTGAATACAAATGCTGACTTCTTCTCAAGGCAATACGAGGAAGAAGAGAGACCTGGGGAATCAGGAGGATCCCAGACTAGAAAGAAGAAAAGAGTTTGGGTGTCAGGGAAATCTAACCCTGTCACTAGGAGGTATGACGATCCCTCTAAGTACCAGTCTTTTCAGGCAGGGCTGGCCTGTCAGAAGATGAGAGGAGAATGGTCAGCACCTTGTGAAGGAAAAGAGGGGGAAAAAAAAAAGAAGGGGGACACAAAGAGACAGACCGCCCCCCCCACATAGCTATGATACAGCGTCTAACATACTGGCCGAAGAATACACCAAGTCTAGAGCCCTACAGGCCAAAAGGCACCCTACCAAGGCTGGCTAATGTGGGGGGGAATACCTGTGGTGGGTATCTCCCAATAAATCCCACATGGTGCGCCTCTGGGGAAAAGGCAGGTAGGAGGCACCTAAAAACCTCTGCCTCCTGTGTCCGGGTTGTTGGGTGCCAGAGGACAGGCCCAGAGAGGAGCCCAGGTGGAGACAACACCCGCAAGAATGAAGATCAACGCGGTGAGTCTGGAGTTGAAGGGGGGGGAAGTGTGTCGCAGAGCTCTCAGGTGCCCTGTGACTGAGAGCAGAAGTGGCTCGGGAGAAACCCCTAGTGGCAGGAAGGGGGAAGCGCAGCTGCCAGTCACCAGGACTGCACAGGTGCTGGTTGCCCTAGCAACCAGGGAAACCTAGAGCCAGGAA
>NW_017728947.1:68544404-68558833 GCF_001723895.1 Crocodylus porosus | reverse complement strand
GCACTACACCAGAGCGCCAGGAGTTTTCAAAGATCCGTGCCAGAGGCTGGGCTATGATTCTCGCCAGCTCCTTGAGTACCCTGGGGTGTAGACTGACTTGAAGGTATCCAGCCTCTCAAGGTGTTCCTTCATGAGGTCAGCATTGATGGAGGGCAGAAGATCTCCCTCACCTGGACCTCCCTGTCCCACAGTGGCCATGGGCATCCCCCATGGGACTGATGAAAGAACGACGCAAAGTACTCATTTAATAGGTTGGCTTTTTCCTGGTCATCAGTTGTCCCATGTGGTTCAGCAGGGGTCCAATATTGCCCTCGCTTTTCCTCCGGCTCCCCACGTATCTGAAAAAGGACTTTTTGTCCTTGATGCTCAAAGCTAGTTGGAGTTCAGTTGCAGCCTTGGCTTTAAGGGTTTGCTCCCTGCAGGACCAGACCAGTGCAGAATAATCCTCCTTGGAGGTGAATCCCATCCTCCATCCTTTATAGGCCTTTCTTTTTAGCCCCAGGAGATCTGCTAGATCCCTGGAGAGCTAGGGGGGTTGCTGTGCCCTCTTACTGCTTTTCCTTCGAGATGGAATAGAATTAGCTTTTGCATTGAGGATCACTCCCTTGAGGAGCAACCACTCTTCTTGAACTTCCCTCTCCCTGGGGTTGTGGTCCCTTAGGGCCTCACTGACAAGCCTCCTGATCTTGTCAAAGTTGGCTTTCCTAAAGTCAAGGACTGAACCAACTTACATAAAAAGCCTGAGCACTGGAGTGATTTATATCGAAATCAATATATTGCACATTAAACCACCATTGTACAAATTTCTCATGTTTCACCTTATATCTCAACCTGAGACACCAGATTATGGGTACAGACAGAAGTGCAGCTCCCTGCTGCAACTGAGAACGCTTTGCAGGAAGTGTTTTAAGTTACAATTCCTTGGAACAAACAGAATTTCACTGTTGGTTCCAGGGAGGAGGGGAGCCTGCAACTGATTTTCCCTGGCAATGGAGCCTGCAGCCAATTTCCCTGCTTCTCTACCAGCCTGTCCCTGTATCGGAATGAGAGGGGGGAAAGGGAGCAGAGGGAGCTTATTCTAAGGGGTGGCTCAGCCTATGATGGAGGGTAGGGTGTACTGGGACCCTCCCCCCCCATCCACTCCCCCAAGGTAGCACTCCACTACACCCGCCTCACACTCCAGCCCAAGCTAAAAAAATCCCCTCTGGCTGACAGGCAGTGCAAGAGAAGTTACAGAAGATGCTCTATTTTGAAACATCTTGAGATTTTCACCTGTTTGGCCATTTTTTAAGCTGTCTGCAGCTGTGCACTTGTTTGGTCAAGGCTATCAAGTGCTTTTTGTGGCCAAATCAGTGAAAATTTTCACTTCTATCTGTGCCCTATATGTTCTTCCATGCCATCAAAAGGGTTACTCCTCAGAAAGTCGCATAGAAACAACAAGTCAACTGCAATGGCACACATCTACTAGGGCTGCGCGAAGCTTCAGTCCCTGATTCAATTCAGTGGAGATTGAGCCTGATTCGATGGGAAATCTCCAAATCCGAATTGAATCAGAGGACCCTTTAAGAACCCTCTGAATCAATTCAGAGAGATTCAGAAAGATTCAGAGATTTGGACGCAGAGACAGCTTTACATGTTTTTTCTACATACCTCTAGGTAGCAGGAGCTCATGAATGCTGCAAGGCTGGGGCATATGGACTGTCTCACAGAAACACAGGGAGCTCCCCAGCACGTTGGGCAGGAGACCTGGAAGTGGACCACTTCTGGTCCACTACCAGGTCTGCTGGGGGCCCCCTTGTGCCCTCCCAGCTCAGTAACTGGTGCCTCCTGGGTGTGTGTGTGGGGGGGCACCTGGGGTCCCCCTACAGCCAATCAGTGCTGTCCACTTCTGGGTTCACCGCTGAGCATGCGGAGGGCCCCCCTGCACTCCTGTGGGACACTCCATGCGTCCCAGCATCACAGCATTCACAAGTTGTGCTGGTACCTTGAGATACGTAGAAAAAACTTTTAAAGCTCTATCTGTCTGAATCGCTGATTCTCTGAATCAGCATCGAATTTTCAGATTCAGATTTGGCCAAATCAAATCAGGGACAGTGATCCGAATCAACAAATCAAATCACTGTCCCCGATTTGGGCCGAATCCAAATCTGAATTGAATAGGGCCTGCTTTGTACACCCCTAATATCTACCTCCCATCTAAGTTGCTACTTTAGTTCTCTACAGACCTTGTTCCCAACCAGTGCTAAGTTTGATTACTGATCCAAATGTCAAGAAATGCCTAATATGGAAGCATTACTTTTCCAATAAACTGTCCTAGTTAAACACAAAAAATTCAGATATTAGTTATTTTGGCAAACTTCTTACCTGGATAAATAATTTAGTTTTTAAGGGTGATTTGTGACCTAGGCAATTTTAATTATATAAGGTCATTTTAGAATAACGAAGTAGGAATATGACCTCAAATTCTGAAAAAGATTCTGTCATTCTCATAAAGCAAGCTGCTCTTCATGTCACTACCTATAAAAGTATAATTATTTTTAAGCATCTTAGTGACCTAAGATTGTGAAATTCAGTGATCCCTCAGATAAATTCACATGAATCTATGGTTTAGAAACATCATGTTAGAAAATAACAATTAGTATTTCTTTGTAAAGGCTTACAGGCACGTGGACTTTTTGAAACATCTCAGCTCCTTTGCGTGCATCCAATAAAGCAATGTCTTGTGGAGTGGAAACAATTACAGCTCCTGGGCAAACAAAAACAGTGAAAAACTATTAAAACTAATACTGAAAATGATATTACTAATTATTTTGAGAATTTTATTACAGTGAAAATAAAGTTTCATGTTTATACCAAGAAAATTACATGAAACAATAAAAATGATGCTGAAGAATTTAATGCTTAATTTCGATCTGCCTACTTCCAATGTTCCCCTTAAATACATTATTTTCCTATTATTATTGTTCTAAATAAACAATCATTTCTATTTCCTTTAGTAGCACTATTGTACTTACCTGACTATGAATAGAAAACGTCCAGGTACTTGCATATGACAAAAGTGCAATTTTTGTCTTCTTTCCTCATGTGGTTGTTCCCAAATAATTTTATGGGGTTTTTTTAATTCCTAGTCAGAGGTTTATATTACAATATTTTTGTATATTTGTATGTTTACTTTAGGTATATCAACATTAGCAACATTTTCTTAATCAAGAAACAAATGAAAAAGAAATCCCCTGCTCATTCCTCCAGTAGTGTGTATGGAAACAAATGAACATTAAAAATCTATTCTGTTTATACCCATTGCAACAATTTACATTCTTAAGCTTTTTAACATTCAAATATACTAATAAAAATTAAGGGTATACACAGAACAGAACATTTACTGTGTAATCAAATGAAAAGCTGTCAAAATACTGCCTTTGTAATGAATGACAAAAGAAGTAAATAATTTATTGACAAGGGACCCTAAAAATGTTCAGTCTAAATATTTAAAGTTACATACATGATCTAAAACAGTGGTCATCAACCAGTGGATCTCGATCCACTGGTAGATCTTGGAGCATCTTGGAGTCAATCCGAGGCTGAGGTTGGGGGCTGAGTGCCTGCGTGCAAGCATGTGCATGCCCCAGCCCAGCAGGTCAATCCATCGGGGAGGGAAGGGGTGAGGGCTAAATTAAGGTCCCTGCAATGAAGGACAGTGCCGCAGAGACAGGAGCGTAAGTTGAGTAGGTCCTTGGCCAGGTGGGACTTACCTGCTGGGGAGGCACACCCCCAAATAATTTCTTCTCCCTCTGCCTCAATCTGCCCCCCACTTCTCTCCCCACAGACTTACCTGCTGGGCAGGGAGTGCTGGTGGCACACGTAGATCCTGGGTTGCTTTTAAATGCAAAAGGTGATCTCCTACTTAAAAAGGTTGGAGACCACTGATCTAAAACCAATTTTCTTACCTGGCTGGCAAGCTATAAATGGGAATGTAAGTACTTCTTCCTACTGCACCTTTTGCTCAAAATTATTAGAGTGTGTAAGCAAACCAAAGCCAGCATCAACAATCTGATTTAGTATTCCAGGGACACCTTAATTTTACAATGAATTGACTCCATTTCATATTCCTCATCCATACCTGTCACAAACAAATTGTTACTCACCTATCATGCTTAGACCAAGCTATAAGACCAACAGTGTCAGTTTTTTGTTTATACTATTCTTTTAATTTATTCTTTATTGTTTTTACTACTCTCTTACAATACTGGCTCAGTTGCGTCCCATAGATTAAAAGGAGACAATATATAGCCACCTCTGCAATACTCTCTTCCCACCTGCCAGGCCCAGTACTATGAGATTAGCTTGAATGGAAAATGGGAAGACTGAGAAGTAACATAAATTTCTCCTTAGAGTCATAAATTTTTGCCCAAGAAGATACTGTTGCACTGAGATGTATTCTTTCTCCTGAACAGCTTAGTCTGAAGAGGTTGTGAGGAGATTTAAAAATCAGGGAGTTTTAGCATTGCCATATTTTCAGTTCCAAAAAAGGGGACACCTGTTGTGTGGGGTGGAAGGGGGTGGGGGGATGTGACTGTAGGGGGGAAGTGATATGACAGTGCCCTGCCCCTGCCCATTCTGTTGCCCCTTGCTTCCAAGCCACAGCAACTCCAGTCCTGCTGCTATCCTTCACTCCCAACCCACAGACCTCAGCCAAACCAGTGCCCCTCGTTCCCAAACATAAGCTGAGGGAGAATTTTTTTTTGTGGGGGCCCAGGCACATGCATGCACACACCCCTCCCCTGGCAGAAAAGTCGGTGGGGGGAGGGGAAAGGGCCATGGGAGTGGGAAGGGAGTGGGCCTAGGACCAGGTAGGGATTGAAAAAGAGTGGAGCTGAGCTGGGCCCAGGATCGGGGCTGGGGTCCACTGTGCCCATACAGCAACACCTTCCCCTGCGCCTGGGGTCATTGCCTGGCATTGTGCCGTTGCCTGGAGCCCTCCACACCAATGAATCCACCAACCCCTAGCCCCGCACTGGCCCCGGCTGCCTCCCCACACGCATGACCTGGGGGGCCAAGAGCCAGGGGCCAGAGCAGGACCAGCCTCAGCTGTGCCACCAGGCCAGAGGGGATGGAGCCCCCAGGGCCCCTGTGCCCACCCCGGCCTGAGTTATCGTTGCTCTCCAAGGGGTGCAGGAAGGGGGTGGTGGCTCCTGCTGCTGCTCATATCCCAGGAGTACATAGGGGGTATGTGTTCCTGGATCTGCACAGGGCAGGGCAGGGTGCTGCTGTGGGCTGGGGCGCAGGCAATGCTGGGCTCTTCCCAGCCTGCCCCTGCCCAAGGCCAGGAACAGCCCAGCACAGCCCTGGCCTCAGCCCACAGCAGCAGCCTGCCCTGCCTTGCCGAGTGCAGATCTGGGGGCACACACTCCCCATGCCTCCTGGGGTGTGGGTAGCAGCAGGAGCTGCGCTCCCTGGATAAGCCTCTCATGGATCATTCCCAAGCCCCATCAGCTATGCAGCACCTGCCCCTCCTCTATTCCCAACCCCACTCCCTCCCCACCCCTGCTGCATTGGAAGCGCTTGGCCAGATTGCCTTATGGCCCTAACAAAGCCCTGCCTTTGTGCGGGGCTAAGTCCCATTCGCCCCTCCTTTCCACCACCTATGCTCCCAAACCACAGTACCCTGGGCCATGCTAGTTCCCTCCCTCACAACCAGCAGCTCCCTCCTCCCCCCAGCCTTGCTGGAGGGGGCCCAGCTGCCCCCATCCTGACCAGACCAGAGCACGGTGGCTTGGAGAGAATCCAGCCCCAGTGCAGGCTGGAGGGAAGAGGAAGGGTGGCTGGTGACACGCTTTGTCCTGGGCTGGCATTGCTGCACCATGCCAGGAGGCCTGGCCTTAGCCCACCTCCCCCTCCTCCTTCCCCCTGCAGCATCTCCTGGCCGCTCTGGCCCTACAAGCATGGGCATCGGGCCCTGTGCTGCCAGCCTGGCCATGGCCCTCAAAAGACCCTCTCACCCTCTCCCCTGACTGGAGCGTGAAGGCAACCTCCCTGGTCCTCCTGCCCTGCTGCAGCCTCAGCCCCAACCCCACAACCCAGACTTACCTGCATGCAGCTCCCTGCCTACAACTGTCCCTGCCCCTGCTCCCACCAGCAGAGCAAAGTAAAAACCCAGACATTTGCTCAGATTTGAAAAACCCACCCAGACAGAGACAGTAGGACTCAAAAAGAGGTCATGTCTGGGAAAACCCGGATATATGGTAACCCTACTCTAACAGCACAGTACCAAAGAAGATGCTCTGTGCCTAAGTTTAAATGCCACAGACCAGATCTGCTGTGGAGACAAAGGGCCCCTGTACACAAAGCCCTGACCTCAAGATTTAGGATAAATACTTATGGCCTTTTCCATGGGAGGAGGTTTGGTGTGGGAATATGGGGCGGGGAAGTCTTCCTTTACTGCCTTCTCTTTTATAATGGGAAAGAAGCTTGTAGCATAATATGTTTTTCCTGATTTGACTTTTTCCACTGGCAAACACTGATATTTTTTTTCCAGTTTCTTCAACAACCCAAAGCAATATAAATTTGCTTTGTTTACCTCCTTTGGCAAAATCACTAAGGAAAATACAGCTTTCCACCACCATCTCTCCCCCTCCCTGACCATATAATAACTAGAAGTATTGTAGTAACACAAAAATCTAGTCTCATAGGACTAGTTTACACAGGAGGGGGATTTTAGTTACACTGTTTAATCAATAGAGCACACCCCAAAGAAAACATGCATCATATTTTTGAAAGGCAGAATGTAGGAAAAAAAGACTTTTTTTTCCAGACTTATGGTCAACTGTATGACATAGATTAAGTTCTCTAGGAAATAAAGGCTGCTGACAGATGGCGGGGGGGAAGGGGTTCTGCACTTTACCAGAAGCAGCAGTACTTTAGTTTGACCCAGCTGTGCAGCATCTGTAAAGTTCAGGCACTACAGCAGGGCTTTTATCTAATAGCTGATTCAATCAGCTATTAGATAAAAATGGCAAAAAAGCCCCAATGAAGTGCCCAGTCTATACAGAAGTTGGGTGAACTGGGTCCAAATAACACAAAGTGTCTTCTCCGTATGTGCTGGACTTGGTGCAGGGGCATGGGAAGTTTAAAGTAAAGTGCAATTTTAGGGCATTTTTTATATCTGTAAGCAGCCAAAGTGTCCAGGAAATGTGGCATTAGGAAATTCCTGGTATGGCAGACTATGATGCCACACTTCCTGGACATTCTACATTTCAGGGAAGATTTCCTCTGTGTTACACAAGGTTAGTCCCCAGAACTTTGCAAAGAGCAACAGCAAAACTCTTACTTTTTTACTGCAACTTATTCTTTATATAAGTCCCTATAAATAAAATGTTGTTTCCACATATCAAGCCACATCCAGATACTAACAGTAGCTCATTTGCTGCTTCAGGCACATATTACAGTGCTCAGCCAAAACCTATGGCCGCAAGGGGTTAACACAAGACTTTGCCTAAGCTGAATGGCATGCAGGTGTCTCCAGGAGTGTTTCTTTATCAGTGAAGAAAACAGCATCCCCACTTAAATCATGCACCCCAATTTTGGGGTGCTGATTCTAGCAAAAAATGTGTAAGATATGTGTGAGAAAATAAGGCACTGTCATTTGGCAAAGGTTTATCCTGTGATTCTAAAGCAATTCCCTACTTAACACTGTCTTTATTATTAGATCCCATTTTCTTCTAAATTAAAATGTAACACTAGGTTTTCCCCTATTGTTATGAAGCATAAAGCAAAATTCTCCATCAAGCACTACATATCAAAAATGTCTGATATATACGTAAGAATTTAGATAAGCTATTTGTTTTGGGGAGCTGGGTTTGGTTTTTGTTTTTTTTTTGGGGGGGGGGGGAGGCTTTATTTTCTGGGACTAAACAAGGCTCTCCATTTCTCTGTGCAATAGTGGAGTAATGGAAATGGATCTTCCCCACTGGATATAACTTGCCTGAATTTTAGGTTTGCATTTACCTTTCGCAAAATCAGATCACACACATGCACCGTCATTCTGTGATCAACTAACATACTTTGGTCTTTCTTTTTTTTCAACTAACATACTTTGGTCTTTCTTTTTTTGTTTCCAAATGATAAGTTATAAATTCATAGCAGAAATCCTTGTTATTAGTTCTAAGTTATTAGTTCTAAGTATGTGACAATGTGACATTGTCCTTTGCAGACTTTTAAATGTCATCCTATTTCTATTACTTCAGTCCTGAGGACCATCCTGTATTATATTCCATGCATATCAACACTGTCTTCCAACTCTGTGTTTGTCAACACATTTCATTCATTCATTCATTCAATCTCCCTTTTGTACAATGTTTGTGACCTGCTTATAAGGTTTTTGTTTATTTGAACTGCTAGGCTACCAATCTCCACTAGGCCTCTGAGAATCAGTGCTTTGAGCTGCACTTTCTCTTTCCCATATTTCAACAGTAGCGACAAAGGCCATGCAGACAAGATCAGGAATATGTGTCACTACATTTTCTTCAAAATGGTTGGACAGGTAAACAGATCTATTGATGTACACTCCCACTTCGATCTGTTGACTCCACAGGGTTTAACACAGTATGATTCAGGAAAACATAATTGTGGTTACTGAACTAAACAAGGTGTGATATTTACAGCCACTTTTCAGAATGGACCACATTCAGGCTGATTAACTGAACAAACAAGAAGTTTAGCAGACCATAAAGCTATCACAGCATATATTGAAATATGCTTTGTATTTTAAGTATACATTCATGTGTAGAGCAATTCTTATGCTTGGATCATATTAAGGACACCTAAAGTTAAACCTACTGAGACTTTAGTGGCTTTACTACTTGGTTGTTGTTTTTTCCTTTTGGTAAGTACGTTTGGCTGAAAAAAATATGTGCTGTGCTAATGATTATTATTATATACCTTATATATCTTATTTATTATTGTGTATTAGTTTACTATTTTACCATTTCATTGACATAAAATAAACAAAAAGAACTAACAGTAATTAATTGGATTGCTCATAGTTTCATAGTTTGTAGGGTCAGAAGGGCCCTGAGCAGATCATCAAGTCCGACCCCCTGCCATGGTAGGAAAGAGTACTGGGGTCAAACGACCCCAGCAAGGTGTTTGTCTAAGCCTTGTCTTTAAGACCCCCAGGGTAGGAGCCTGCACCACTTCTCTTGGAAGTTGGTTCCAGATCCTAGCTGCCCTGACAGCGGAGTAGTGCCTCCTGATATCTAGCCTGAATCTACCCTCTGCCAGCTTGTGACTGTTATTCCTGGTCACTCCTGGCAGTGCTTGGGGGAACAGGGACTCCCCCAATGCCTGCTGGTCCCCTGTGACTAGTTTGTAAATGGCCACTAGATCCCCCCTCAGCCTTCTCTTGTGAAGGCTGAACAGGTTCAGGTCCTGTAGCCTCTCCTCATCGGGCCTGTCCTGCTGCCCCCTGATCATGCGAGTGGCCCTCCTCTGGACCCTCTCCATGCTGTCCACATCCCTCTTGAAGTGCGGTGCCCAGAACTGGACGCAGTACTCCAACTGCGGCCTGACCAGTGCCGCATAGAGGGGGAGGATCACCTCCTTGGACCTGCTCGAGATGCATCTGTGGATGCATGACAAGGTACAGTTGGCCTTCCTGACCGCATCCCCACACTGCCGGCCCATGTTCATCTTGGAATCAATGATGACTCCAAGATCCTTTTCTGCCTCTGCACTGAAAAGAAGGGAGTTCCCCAGCCTGTAGGTATGCTGCTGGTTCTTCCTCTCCAGGTACAGTACCCTGCACTTTTCAGTGTTGAATCCCATCCTGTTCTCATCTGCCCACCCCGTAAACTGTCTAGGTCCTATTGCAGCCTATTCCTCCCTTCTAGCATGCCTACATCCCCCCACATCTTAGTGTCGTCTGTGAATTTGAACAGGGTGCTTTTTACCCCCTAGTCCAAGTTGCTGATAAAGATGTTGAACAGCTCCATTTTGTTCAGCTCCAGATAGTTGACCCACTAAAAGTATGTTTATACATTATGCTGTCATTTTAATGTTGACTTCTCAATCTGAAGCTAATACTGGCACTAAAAAAGCACCATGCAGTTTCTTCATAAAGAAAGATTACCTGAATACATTGGTGTTATTAAAGGCAAGGTTTCAAGTTAGAAGTTGTCACAGTATGAGGTCTTGTATTCAACCAAATTTTTGACAACCTAATGAAGTAAGGTAACATGCAGAATAGAAAATAATAAACAAAAGGGTTCCGAAGAACGAGGGTACTAAGGTGACCTTCATCTCTCCACAATCCTGTGGACAGACAGGAGCATTCCTGGAAGTAACCACATCCAGGCCCTATATTTTCACATCTGAATCCACTTTTCCATTACATGAATTTCAAGCTTATAGGTAAGATTTTCAGGTTACAGGTATTCCAGCAAATATGGACTATTTCCTTGCTGCAACCACTCTGAACTGCTTCCTACCATAATGAATTTTTTGTTATTTTGCAGATTTAACAAGAGGACAGATGAGCCGTCTGATTCTGTAGCAGTAAAGTCCTGAAAGAACAAAGGCCCTTTATCTTCTCTGTTAGTGTTACAGTTGGCAATGATCACTGTGTTACTGGAGGTGTTGAAAAAATTATTTTCCAATAACCTGTGCTTCGGGTTTCATGGAAACGGAGGGCAGGATAGGACAGTACTTGGACTTCTACTTCTAGAAACTGTTGGTTTCTCTGATAAATAGTATAAGCTAACTATTGCTTCAAAAGAAGCATTATTATGACCTTTGTTAAAGGCCACTGTCTGATGCTAACAATAGACATGATTATGGGTCAAACATTGCATCTTTCCTTTTTTGTATAACATTGTGGAGAAAAGGCTATGGCACTCTCAGTGCCTGAATGTCTTTGATACCCTTGCCAATCTGATTATTGACTTAAATATGGCACACAGACTGTACTGACGTTAATCAAAGAGCTCTTGGCAACAGAAGATGCTGCTTTATTAGATTTATCAGCTGTTTTTGATATACAATTGATCTTGAAGGCATTGTTCATTTGCCTACACACTTGTGTGTGAACAGGAAAGCTGATCTCCAGTGATTTTTTTAATTTCTCTGGCAGAGGTCTCAACAGATAGCAATCATTTGTTTCTATTCCCAGGCAAAGAAGCCATTTTAATCATGGCTCCTGTTCAGTGTACACAGAAGGCCCACTGAAGGAAACATTGGGTATGGTGTATTTTCAGGGATAATCAGCTGCATACCTTTACCTTGTCTAGCTTGGACTGCAATTAAGTGCCACAGCCAAATTTAGACTGAAGCGGAGACTGAATTATAGATGACAGTATGCTGGCTGAAGCACAATCCAGACAAGACTGATGTGAAGATGAAGAGGTAGTGGAAGGAGCTAGAAGATGGAAGAAGCAATAGTAATTCCTTTGATTAAGAAAGATTTTACACTTATTTATCAGGGCTCACTTGATAGAAAAGATCATAATCCCTTTCAGTTCCTCCTCCCATGTGCTTTGGGTCTGGCTGAGCAGGGAAGAGCTTTTCCTCATCCAGCCAGATCTGAGGCACAGGTTTGGCAGAACAAAGCAAGAGCCACAGAGATAATAGATGTCCTCCACAATAAAGTATACTACCACCTTTTGTTGCACTATTGATTTTCCTTTCAATGTGGTGCAACAAAGAGTATCAATATCTATTTGCTCAGGATTTGTGGCCATCATAAAAATGAGCCATCAGGCAACTTCTGTTTCTACTCTAAGACTTTGGAAGTTTTTTTCCTCTTGGCCTGAACTAACTTGGAATTGGTGTCATTTTGAGTATGCCACAAAGGTATGCACCCCTGTTTAACATGGGTTTTTGAGAGGAACTAATGGTATATTTCTGAAATGATAAATGAGAGGAGAGGAGCTATCTGGAAGCTTGCTTAATTCTTGAGCAGTTATTGGGCATTATGTTGTTATATTAATTAAATGTTAGAGTGTACATTTCCTTGGTACTGGTGCATTTTTTTAGAACTAAATAAAAATATATAAACAAAAAAATAGTTACTGTCAGGGAGGCTTTCTTTCTAACCCACACTCAACCCACACCACTGCTTCACCAATCATGAAGGCTTGAATGTCCATTTTTTCATTGGACTAGATGAATGTTTGCAGAATGGCTATAGTTGTTTTGTTATTTTAAAAAGAGGCAGTACTTCTAGGAGGTCCACAACCCAAAGAGATCAAAGTGTGGGGAAAGTTGATTTCAACACAAAAACACAACATATTTACTTGAATATAAGATGACTCTGAATATAAAATAACACCCTCTTCCCCCCCCATAATTACATTTTTTTTAATGGAAAATGTATACATTTGTTATAGTTTTCCAGGTGTAGAATCTAATGATTGGAGGTTTTCCTTGATTTCCCCCCTTCCACTACTACAGCAGAGAAAATAAATCTGGGGAGGAACAACTTGTCTTCTGCCCAACAACTTTTTCCCCCTGCCATCCATTCCCGCACTTTACTGTCAGATCCTACTCCCCCTGAGTACAAGGAAGTGAAGAAAAATTGTACCCATAGACTTAATTCATCCAGGATTAATGCATTTTACCATTTTTAAACTAGTACAAGTTTTATCACAGGTACTCTATCAACACACTCTTAGCAGCATTTCTGTACCTACTTATATATTGCACAAACTATGCGTGATATTAGTCCCAATCCAAAAGGCTCATGATTCACCATATAGTTCATTGGGCTGGTCCCCAGAAGTGTCAACAGTGTTTCAAGTCATGGTGACCCCACAGCTAAGCACTGCTCAGTCTGTGTGTGTACTCCAGATGCCAGAGCAATCCACAAAGGATTGATGTGCTAATTAGCCACCTACTCATGACTGGAACTGGGTGTTCTTGTCACAAGTCCTGGGATCCTTCAAAAATGTATACGTAGAGAGCAACCTGGTCTGGCTCCACCTTATGGAGGATAGGGTCACAGTAATCATACGTAACAAGTGAGGGGGGAATGATAATGGAGGAATTCTGGGTGAACCGTTTGGAGCCCTGTCTGCTGACGTTTGCCGGACATTTAAGCCTACTGAAGAAACAGGAATCATTGGAAATGGGAAAGAAAGGCACAGCTCAGCTGAGGAGTGAAGAGGAAGTTGAAATGTATTCAACATAGCAGCTCATCATTACTTGAAAGAGCCAACGCTGAAGGGAAACACAGTTAATGGGAACTACTGTACATCTCATTCAGATGGGCTGCACTATCAGTATGTTTGCCAATATGGGCCATGTGTTTTGTCGCCATACTCAGTATCAGCTGTATTTCAATTTTAAAGGTAGTTTCCATTACTGAGCACATGCTGCTTCTGGCAGCAGTTTAATGATAGACAATGCATTTAATAAGGTTTCTATAAGGTTTCCTTGTATACAAATATAAGATGAGAAGCAATCCCCACCCACCATTTATATATATTCCCCAACCTCATTTATATTTCAGTAAATATGGTATATTTCATTTGGAAAAGAAAGAACAGCTCAGTTGCTTCCAAACACCATTCTGATCCTTGGTATTTTTAAAGCATTTATTTTGTCAGCCTTTGAGAAGGTGACTTTAGGAGAGGATGAAGTACCATTAATCATATGAATTTCTCTCATCTTTTGTAATTGTCAAACCAATACTATGCTCATTTATTCTTCCCACTCAAAATAATTGGTCTACAAATGTAGCCATCACAGTTGATCTAGTACTTATCATATATTTATGCCTCTGTTGCAGCATTCACACAAAACCTCAGATTTCAAAGCTAGTATAAAATGCAACTGTTTCCAAAACTTAGCTACTATTTGCCAGGACCGGTAAGATTTAAAGAAGCCTCACTGAATGCTCAGCTGATACCCAAAATGTATTAAATCAATCTCTATGTGCCATCCAAGACTTATTTGTATTTAAATTTATACTGAAAAAATGTTGAGCCATTCATGCATAAACTCATATTGTATGTGGGTCAATAAATTAAATGTATAATGTCTGCTGAAGACAAAAGCCTCAGACAAATACTAAAATGTCCAAAATGATACAATCACACGAATACTAAGAATGTCCAAAATGAGACAACCCCAGGAAATAATCTCCATTCTTCAACCATCACCTAGAATATTCCTGATAACAGAAATAGATTATTTTAGTGTGTGTGAATTACTTTGATAAATAACACACAGACTCTTCCATATTTCTTGCTGTTGTGACTGTATACCTTTTCCTCTGTTTAATCTGTTCTAACCAACAAGGATTTGCTTGGTGAGGTTATATTAAAATATAATGTATTATGGGTCTGCATGACAGATATAAATCAGGGGTACTCAACCTAGTGCCTGCAGGCCAAATGCAGCCCACAGAGACATAGAATCTGGCACATGGTGGTCCC
>NW_017728947.1:68515723-68544304 GCF_001723895.1 Crocodylus porosus | reverse complement strand
ATGGGTTAGAAAATTTGGCATTAGGGGAGCAGTGGCAGTTAAAACTGCCACCCCTCCCTGCTGCCCAAATCCCAAACCCCAAGCAGCTGCTTGGAACTGGGCCATAACCCTCCCCTCATATGGCCAGATTGGAGCCAGGCTATGCAGCTAGGTTAGGGCCAGGCTGTACCCCCTTCACTCCATGAGGCTGAGCCCTGTTCTCTCTCCATGTGGGGCTGGGCCACATCTCCTTCCCTCTGCCCTGCCAGGTTGGGGCTAGGCCATGCCCCATTCCCCTGCACTGCTGGTTCAGAACTGGACCATGCTCCCTCCTCTCCCCATGACTGCCCAGCCAGGTTAGGAGAGGCCATGCCCCTCCTCCCCCCACAGGGATGGATTGGGGGCAGGCCAAGTTCCCTCCCCCCATGGAACTAAGCAGTGGCCAGACCAAGCCCTTTCCACCACATGGCTGGACTGGAGCCAGTCTGCCCCCTTCTGCATGGCTAGATGGGGCCCTGATGGATCCAGCCTGCAAAGAGATCAGACACAGCCCATCCAGCCTGTTGGCTGAAAAGGTTTAGCACCAAAGACATAAATCTATGTGGGCACCTAAGTAAATGTGCAAGAATATGGAACAAAATAATCTTGCTATTAAAAAAAAAAAAAAAAAAATCAGAAATAAAAACAAAAGGAAAAAACTAAAAAAATTCTACAAAATTCTACAAAAGCACCACAAAACTTGCCAGAATGGCAGGCTTGCTACTTCCCCTCAGGAAGGAAGAAGACTGAAGACCCACCATACACACATATCCACACCCCACACATGCACCCTCCCAGCTACTGTCCCCCTCCACACACCCAGAACTCCACCCAAACCCCATACCAGCCCCCACATATCCTCACAATCACATCTCCCATAAACTCCCCATACCCACAGTTCCCCACAAACCCCATATACTCCCCACACTTGTCCACATCCCCCCACAATATACAAGAGTAAGACTTCATTTTGAGTTATTATGCAATCACCTCTATATATACAGTACAAACACACAAATTAGGACAAATATATATATATTTTTAGTAAGATTAAAATTTGTTATTGTAGATGTTTGATTTTTAGTATATAATTTGTTTCTTTTCTGGTTCCAAGATAGCAAACCCCCTTCCCAAAAGGATTACTTCTGGGGGCAAGGGGAGGAGCTTCCGGTGACAGAGGCCAGGGGTTATGGGCAGGACTGCTGGTCCCAAAATGGCAACCATGGGCAGGGCACCTGTCAAGGGGCAGGGCTACCCTTGCGGCCCTCAACAGCTCACCAAAACGTGTTAAGCAGCCCTCCAGCTGAAATAATTGCCCACCCCAGACTACATCAGAGCTCAGAAAACCTTTTAAACTTAACCCCTGTGATAAATGTAACTTGCTCCTATCAGCTGAATTCTGCTCTCTGCAAAGGACTGTGGTCATTCTTCTGACCAATGAACCAGAAACAAGAATTCAGTCAGTTGGTTTAAAAAGACATTCAACTTGAAAATCAAAATTTTTCCCCCAATGATTTACGCAATATCCTAACCTCATAAACACCTTCTATTTCCAAAACTAATTTGCAATTTTCCAGTTTTACCATTTGCTTCATGGGCTAAATTCTGGGCATATTGGGCACATCCACACATGCACTCGCAGCAGCTCAAACAGGAGTGGCATAAATATGAGCCAGGAATTTTTGCTTCAGCACACATGCCCAGACAAGCACTTCGGTGTGTGGCAAGTTGTGCCACTTGGGGCAGAATAACCCTGCCCAGCTCCCCCAAGATTTGCAGCCAGGGGGAGCTAAAGCCTGGGGCCAGCACCTGTGCTAGCCCCAGCATTATAAAAACCTGCCCTGGGCTGTAGCTGAGGACTACTTGCTGTCGGGAGCTTCTGGGAGGAAGTTAGCTACACCCCTTCCTGCCTCAGGCTGCTGCTCCTGCTGTTGTCACACCCCCAAGGGGGGGATCCTCTGCTGCAGGCTGCTGACCCCCCCGTGGGGGGCTCCATATCACCACCATACTGCACCTCATCTCAGCTTCTGTACTCCTGTTCCATCCTGCTGCCAAGCCACAACCAGGGGACAGCTCGGGGAGGGGGTCTACACTGCCTGCTGACCCCTCCCCCACCATCACTGCAAGTGCCTAAGGGAGCGTTGCCTGCCCTAGCTGCCTTAGCAGGCCACTCCCTGCCATCACCATCACTTTCTCCTTTTCCTGAAACACACCTCGAGTGGCTGACCTGGACAACTTCTACCATCACTGCCGTTGCTTTTGCTGACTGTACTGCCACTGCCCCCCCTCAGGAGAAGGGGAGAGATTCCCCACCACACTGCCTTGCACCGGATTACTTCCTGAATTGACTGTTTGCTCCTGCACTCCCTTAGAGCTGCCTCACTGTGTCTAATCCTATGCCTTGTTTCCTGCTTGCTGCCCTGCTGCTAAGTGCCTGGCTGGAGGCCTCAGAGGCTCCTGGGCTGAGCTTCAACAAACAAAGCCCCTCCACCACTCCAGCCATCTATTATACCTGCCTCAACTGCCTCTCCTTTGTGTTTTGCCATTGTGTGGCAAGTCCTGCGAACCACTCTCCCTGCCCTGGTGTTTGTTATGTGGCTGAGTAAGCCAGCACGAGTCTCCCCAGCCCTTGTGTGCATGTCCCCCTCCCTCCCCTTCCCCAGGCAGAGCCCGCACAGCTTCCTGTAGGGATGTAGCTCAGTGAGCTTCATCCCCTTTCTCCTCCCCACAGCCAGCCTGCCCCTACTGGATTCACTAGCCCTGCTGTGATTTTTGTTTTTCTTTTTTGATTTCTCTCGCCCTTACGTGAAGCAATGGCAGAGCAGGAATCTTCTGGGTGAGGCAGACACCTCCACAGGACCTCCTGCATACAACAGGTGCTGTGGCTGAGGCCAACCCAACCATAGTTCTGGCACCAGTGCCTTCCCCCTCTAACGACCTGGGGAAGACAGGGGGCCTGTGGCTTACCCCAGTGAGTCCTGAGTGGGGAAGTCCTCTCCCCCAGGACCCCAAGGCAGACACCAACACCACCCTGGTGCCTGAAAGGTCTCCTCCACCACCCCACCCCCTGAAAACTTTGCTACCAGCACACCCTATGTTCCCACACCAGAGGGGGTTAAGGTGGTGTCCCCTGACTGACAGGCCGATTTGTTGGGGACCCTTCACAGGCCCCCAGGGTTCCAGCTCTGCCCTGCCATCTTGCAAGGGATTCCCACCCCCACCCTTACAACCACCCCCATTCCAAGGGGCTGCAGAGCTCTTCCAAGCCCAACCAGAGTCTGAGCTCTTAGCGTAGTGGTCTCCAAAGTGGGGTGCATGCACCCCAGGGGGTGCGTGAGACAATCCCAGGAGGCGTGCAAAAAAAATATTAGAACTGGTATTTTTATTTATTATCTAAAAAAATAAGAAAGAAATTAAGCTTTACTAATATTTAATATATAGATTGACACTGGCGCCCTCACTCAGTCCGTACGTCAGATGGTCACGTATCACGTACAGTACGAGAGGTATCCTGAGGGAAGAAGCGTTCATTCGCTTTCAGCGTAGTGTGACGTATTGCAGCTTACATGTGTCCAGTTAAGTGGATTTACAGATTATATTTAGTTTTAACCAAACTAACCCTCACAAAATGGACAAGTGGCTTTAAAAGTTTCCTGCAAAGAAACCACAGATTGAAGATAATACTAATAATGCGAGCACAAGCCAACAACAAGAAAATGGCAGAGCTGACACTTCTCCTACTCCTAGTACGAGCTCTTCGTCAGCCACACTACGAGGTAAAAACAATGACAATTTAATTTCTATTTTTTGTGTATGTTTTATAATGTACATAATATATTAGTACAGTAGTACATTTATATAATTTATAAATAAATAAATATACATATATTGGGGGGGTGTGCTCAAAACTTTTTTTACTGATGGGGGTGCACGATCAAAAAAGTTTGGAGACCACTGTCTTAGCGGACTGAGGGGTTCAGACAGTGCCAAAAGAGCCTGCTGATGCCCCAGGACCAGGATGCCCAAGAACTGGCAGGCTTCGTGAAGCCTGCGGATCTCTTGGTCCCCAGGGGGGAGCTACTTGCATTTCTAGACCAAGAGTACACCCAGCAGTCTGCCAGCAAGCTGCAGCTCACCTTGGACTGCTGGGAAGAGATTTTGACAGCATCCTCGACACTGCAAAGATGCTGCCAGGGGAAGGCAAGAGGCCCAAGCACTGCAACATCTGGACCTATAGGTGTGCTCACAGTTTCGCAGGTGCTCTCGATGCTTATGCAAGCATGCTGCATAAGCCAGTGGACCCATGCCGGGCACTGATATGTGGCAAGGCTCCTACTGAACCATCCATTCCACCCCACCAGCCATGAGGTTATTTAAGATCGCAACTCTCAATGTCCACGGCTGCAGGAAGGGTCTCTGGAGATGCTGGATGCTCTCCTTCCTTCCAGATGGGGGAGTGGTACCCTTTGATATTCTTGCAGAAGACAGAAGACGCTGATGACTCCAGCTGATGGCAACTGGAGTGGGCAGACAGGATCTTTTTAGTCATCTCTCAGCTACTTCTTGCTGGAAAGACACCCTGTTCTCGCCAGGCCTGCAGCCAGAGGTTCTCCAGGATGTTGAGGTGGTGCCAGGCCGCCTGCTGCATCTCCGGTTTCAGATGCAGGGGCTGGTCCTGAACCTTCTAAGCGTGTACACCCCTGCGAAAGACCCAGAGTTGGGGGAATTTTTCCACCGGGCGGTCTCTTACATTGGCACCCTCAACCCTCATGAGTGCCTGAACCATAGTGGGGACTTTAAACATCACCCTGGATGTGCAGAACCAGTCAGGCAGGGAGTGGAACCAGGCCACCACTGGCGTCCTTGAGGAGATACTGACAGATTTCCCTGGTGGACCTGTCACCCTGATGGCCCCCCTGCCTTCACATATGTGAGGGTAAGGGAGGAGTAGGCATGCCACTCCCGGTTGAAACAAATTTATATCTCATTGCCACACTTTGCCCAGGCCCACTCCTCTGATGTCCAGCCAACCCCCTTCAGCAATCACCACCTTGTCTGGGCCCAGGCCACATTGGGGCCTGGGCATCTTAGTGCCAGTCTGCTGAAGGATGTGAGCTTCAGGGAAGCCTTCCAGGAGCTCTGGCTGCCCTGGAGGGGCAATGGGCAGCTTTCTCCTGGGCTTAGAGATGGTGGGATGTGGGAAGGTGCACAACTGGTTTTCTTGCTACAGCTACACTCGGGGGCAAACCTGGCAGAGGGAGGTTGTCCAGGAGTAGCTTGAGCGGGAACTGCTCAAGCTGGAGAGGCACGTGGCTGCCGGCCTAACCATCCCATCTGTCTGCAGAGAGCATTGGGAGAGGCAGAAAGAGCTTCATGCTCTGGACAACCACCATGTCTGTGGTACATTTATCCATTCACAAGCCCAGCTCCCTTGGGAGATGGACTGTGGCTCCCACTTCTTCTGTACCCTGGAGAGGAGGCAGGGGGCTAAGAAGTACATTATCTGCCTTCTGGCTGGCGGCAGGTACCCCCCTCACAGGTCCAGGTGAGATGTGCCAGCACACACAAGCCTTCTATGAAGAGCTCTTCTCCCTCTATCTGACCAATGCTGAAGCTTGTTGGACCCTGTGGGTCAGCACAGGCAACTGAGACTGGTTGGAGGCTCCTGTCACTGGCTGTTTTCAGCCACGCTCCATCTAATGCCTGGCGACAAGGTGCTGGGCATTGAGGAGCTGACCATGGAGTTATACCAGGCCTTCTGGGGCATTCTCAACCCAGACTTTGCCACAGTCTGGGCTGAAACCAAAGTAAGTGGGAAGCTCCCTTTGTTGTGCCGGAGGGCTGTGCTGACCCTCCTGCCGAAGAAGGGGGACCCCCGCAACCTGCGGAACTGGTGTCCTGTGTTCCTCCTCTGGTGGCAGTGAAGGCCATTTCACCATGCCTGTGGTCCATGCTGGTGGACATGTTCCAACCTTACCAGGTGTACACGGTCCCCGGATATTCCATCTTCTACAACGCGCACCTGGTTCAGGACCTCCTGGAGCTAGTATATCGGGAGAGCCTCTCTTTCGCCCTCCAGTCCCTGGACCAGGAGAAGGCATTTGACAGGGTGGAACATGGGTACCTCACAGGCACACTGCGGGCCTTTGGCTTTGGGTGCCACTTTGTGCAGGCTCTCCATGTGCTGTATGCCTCTGCAGAGTGCTCGGTCAAGCTCAACTGAACCCTGATGGAGCCCATCCTGTTCAGGTGAGGGGTGCATCAAGGCTGCCCACTTGTCAGGCCAGCTGTATGCCTTGGCACCGGAGCCCTTCATTGTCCTCCTGCAGCGGCGGGTGGCTGGGTTGGTGCTCTGGGAGCTGGCAGTGCAACTGGTCCTCCTCGTGGTCCAAGACCTGGCCAACCTGACGCAGGTGGAAGCATAACAGGCGTTGTACTCAGCAGTCTCATAGATTTCATAGACATTAGGGCTGGAAGGCAGATCGAGTCCAGCCCCCACCCGAAGGGCAGGAAGTCAGCTGGGGTCATAGGATTCCAGCAAGATAAGCATCAAATTTTCTCTCGATGGTGTTCAATGTACTCCCTGTATCCTCTACCCACTCCAGCAGTCTGGGAATGGGGGCTGCTGCCTGGCTATGACCTACTGACCACCTGTGAGAGCATGTGTCTCCACGGCTGCATGCCTGCCAGACCCAGATGGGGACTGTGTGGCCACAGCAGAGGCATCTGCACCTCTAAGCCAGCTGCCAGTGGGCTGTGGCTGCACAGTTGGCCTTTGTGTGGCAGTACTGCCATGTTTGCCACCACCCAGCCATCTGGCCAGTTATCACCTGGAAGATGTTCTCAATGTGGTGGCCTGATTTGAACTGTCAAAGTATGTCCTCCTGGCTCCGAGGGGCCAAGAGGTCAGCCACCTCCAGCTGGATCCTGGGTGCTAGCCCTGAGCAGGCACCTCTGCCTGGTCCTGCCACCTGCCTCACTAGCAGGAATTCTGGTGTTCCCTATTTAAAAACTGCAAAATCTCTGATAAAAAACTCCCAAATTCACTCTTTAAAATACACCAAAATCCATGCTCTTCCACAATTAAAACAAAAGGGGTGTGTGTGTGTGTGTGTGTGTGTGTGTGTGTGTAGAGAGAGCGAGCGAGCGAGCCAGGCAGGCAACCAGAGACACATCAGTTGGGCAATTTACAATTCTAAAGCAATCTGGAAGCCTACCAGTGTCCCTATCATCGCAGTAAAATAAATTCTAAATATCTAAATGTTTTGATGTTTGATTTTGCTCCCCACAGGGCTCCAGTCCCTCCACACAGGGCCTCAGCACCACCCCCCACAAGGCCCACAGCTCACTCCTGCAGCAGCAGCAGCTGTTGGGTGCTCAGGACCCACTGTGGCTGGAGCTCCCAGTGGTGCGGCAAGGCCCCAGCTGCCTCAGACCCAGTGCTGCCTGTGCTGCTTGTTGCAGGTTCAGCTCTGTGTGGCATGCATGGGGCTGCGTGCCTTCAGGCAGCCCCAGGCTGCTCAGGCTGTCACCTGGGCCCCCATGCCACTCACAGGGACTGGGTGTTATGCTGGCCTGGATCCTGCCTCTGGTGGCAGAGCTGTCAGACCCACAGTGTGTGTGTGGAGAAAGTGCACGGCGGGACCGAGCCCAGCATGACCTGTTAGCATGCCTTTGCACAAGACTGGGAGGTGTGGCTCTGGGATGCGTGGCTCCTGTGCAAAGGCATGTTAGATGCACAGCCCTGGGCTCAGCTGGGTCAGGACAGCATATTTTCCATGAGGCTCAGGCAACAACACACCATGGCTTGTTGTAGGCACAGTGTTGCAGCCGTGCATCAATGCCTGAGCCTCATGGAAAATGTGCCCAATACAACTCAGCTCGGGCCATGCAGCTAAAGCACCTTTGCACAGGAGCCGCACATCCCAGAACCATGCCTCCCAGTCCTGTGCAAAGATATGTTAGTGGGCTGCACTGGGCCGGATCCTGTTGTGCACTTTGTGGAGGGGCCCAAGCATGGGTCACCGCATGCCTGCCTCCCCACCTGCCCCGTGGTGCCGGTGGCAGCAGCCAGCATGGCTGTGGCCCTGCTGCAGACACAGCCGGCAGCGACATGGTGCTGTATGACCCAGGCTCTGTACATGCTGAACCAACCCAGCCCAGCCCGCTAGCACACAGCCCAAACTCCTTTGAGATACCGCAAGAGGCAAGTGTGGGTTCATCTGGACACACCCATTGAGGAGTTTATTCAAATAACTGATACTTCTGGTTCATGTGGACTAGCATGCTAATGAATGATCAGGAACTACTCTTGAAGCAAGAGATACTCTGTAATACTTTAGCTAAGGATAGAGTAGCTAAGGCTCTAGTCTGTACAAGAGACATGAATTTGCATAAAAGTAGTATTCTGGGTAATAGTATTTTTCAGAAGTTCTATATTTGGTACTTTAATTATTAATTACAACTTGCATATTATGTCTATTAAATTAACGAAGACTGGAGGAGGCTGAAGGGCTATCTAGACCAATCCTGTGTACAGATACAGGATTTGCTATATATCTAAAACTATCCCAAATACATGTCAACTCAGCCTCTTCTCAAAAACTTCCAATGGATAGGTTCTGCAGCTTCTCTACTGCATTGTTCTATTGTTCTTATCATTAGAAAGTTTCCCCTGAGAACTGACCTGAATCTGTTTTGCTGTACTTCAAACCCACTATTATGTGATACCCTCTGTACCATGTGAAAACCATTTTTCATTTTCTTCACTGCAGTCTTTCAAATATTTAAAAGCCATCACGTCTTCCCTTAATTTCCTTTTCTCCAGACTGTACATGCAGTATCTGCTTCTTTCAACCTTTCCTTATACAGCTTGCATACCAACCCCTTCATCATCTTCATCTCTTGTCTCTGGAACCTCTCCAATTTCTCAACATCCATCTTAATAACAATTTTCTTCCCTAACCCAGTTCTCTTACATATCCCTGGATACCTTCCCAAGAGATTAAACAAACCACACACTACTATTGTCACTTTCCAACAGCAGTAGATCCCTCTCCACAGTGCTGAATAGAGAAAAAGAATGTCAAGAGTTTTTGCTTTGTATTTATTAGAAACAAACAGAATGGTTGTGTTCTAAAATAAATGTGTGTAAGGCAGCCACTATCAAATCCCCACCTCCCATATAAATTAAAATTATGCTGAACATCTAAACATTATAGCATGATGATACAAAGGTCCTAACAGGCAGTCCAGCTAATTGCCAACTGGGCTAAACCTGCCTGGGGCTTTGATTGCCATCCCTAGCCCAGCTGATGGTTCCAGCTGGCCACTGTCTGGGCCTCCTGACTGGCTGCTGAGAAAGCAGCTTCTCCATTTAGCTCCAGCTGTGGAAACAGATTTGAAACTGCCAGACTAGCCAACAGTTCTGACTAAAGTCTGCTTCGGTAAGCTTCCCTGTTCCTGTGCTGTCTAGCAACCCTTGTTCTTAACTCTGCTTGGCTCTATTCTTGGACTCTGCCTGTTTGATTTTCCCTTTGATCTGGTAACTTGGCACCTGGTTCCTGGTCCTTAGCCTGCCTGTGTTTTTGGATCTGGTAAGTTGGTCTCAGCTTCCTAAACCTTGACTGGGTCTGTGTTTATGGACTCTGCCCCAAGGTTTCCTCCTTGGATCTGATAGCCTGACTCCCAACCCAGGGCTCAGCCCATGTTTTAGACTATGCTCTTGGCTCCTGCCTTCCCTCAGTGGCCTAACCATTAGGCCAATGCACCTATGACCCAATCCATTTCATAATATAGCAAATGAGCCACAAAAGGTATTCTACACCATTATATGCAACATCTTTGTGACTAATCTGTATCATACCCTAAACTGAATGTGTGACATGTTGAGGCTGACTCATGACAGATCCTGATGCTCCACTGAGCATAGGGATCCAGTGTGGGAAATTCTAAGATATGCATCACAGGCATGCTCTACCCAATTAGTGGAACTGGGCTGGGGGCAGCATAGGGTCCCAGACTCACCACCCTTGCCTGATCCTTGAAGAAAGATGGTGAGGGAGTGTCATAACCCCAACATAAGGGATCGTCTTCCCAGTATGATTTCACTATACCCGCTAGGCCTTGAAAAACTGGCTATGCAGCTGGAAGCCCCAGCTGCATGGCCAATTCTTTTAAGTTCATGAGATGCCTATGGAAGTAGCAACAAGGGAGCTGGGGACTCCCAGCTGCTTGCGCCCCACACCATGGGTCCCAGTGCATGGGACACTTTAAACAGTGCACCTACAGCTCAGCTGCAGCTGCGCTTTTCAAAACTCCATGGGCACTCAGACCCAGACACTGAGGATAGGATGATTTCATAGAAACTATATTTTTATTTATATTAGTGGTTTCATACTGCATTATCTTAATGTAACCACCTTTTACAATTCTGTTTGTGATTCAGGCTTTCATATGTTGCATGTGAAAAATTCAATAAAATATTTCCATTTTTAAAAAACAGTGGTATTTGAAAGGAAGCTGAAGTACCTAGGGCATCGAAAATAGAAAATATAGAACCTTTCACCTTCATGTTACCAATATAAATCCAGCCCTGGCCAAACCTCATTACTGTCCCATGTAATGGCTGTTCAGTGAGATGTGAAATTAGTTGGCTGTCTCAGACCATTTCTCAGTGGACAGGTATGTATTTCTAATATGACCATCACCATGAAGTGATACAACAAAGTCTGTAGGGTCAAATGACACCAATGATACCTATCTTGCATCTGTTCTGTCAATAAAGAGAGAATGTCAGTCTTCATAGTTGTCAATCTGTCACATTTCATTAACACTAATTCTATTTCAGGTTTAATAAAAGAGGGAAATACAGGCCATCTAATGTAGCTTATAACACAAACTGCTTATAAAACAAAATCCATAATTCAAACTCTCCACCAGGAAGAAAAGTTTGTATTAGGGCTCTATATCCTTCTTGTTCTCAGGTATCCAGTTCCCGGTATCCTTTCAGCCCTGGCTTTCACTGTCAAATGGGGTGATGACTATAGTAAAAAGAGGGGCTAGTAACTCTCTCTCATCTTTATAAATCAATATATATTGAAATATAGAAGTTAATACCATTTCTTCTTTTACATGATTTATTCTTTTGTATCTAATTTGCTACAGTTCATTTATATACATAAATGTATAAACTGCATTTTGACTAGGCTAGAACATATAAAGATAAATTATGAATGATTCACAAACCTTATCCCTCACATTTCACTACATCTGTACAAAACAGCTTACAATTTAATGCTGCACACAAACATGCCATCTGAACCCACTTCCCAAAAAAGCAGCAACAGATGTGTTAAGAAGCCCCAGGCTGCCCAGACCATGTGCATTCAACATATGTGGCCAGATATCTCCCTCTGCTCATTCCCATTCCAACATGTGAAACGGAAAAACAAGGAACAGGTAAGAAACAAAAGAAAATAAAAGGGATCATAATCAGTTTTTATTCTAGATGGACCCAGGGATCTACTCATCCTGTGCCCCCTACTGGAAAACACACTGGATGTGAAAGAAAAGAGTACTTGTGAAACACAAAAATAAATAGGTTTTATCTTGCTATAATTGGTTCAATGGTTTGGTTTTGTCTGAAGAGTTATTTATAGCATGAAGAAAGTTGCAGAAGATTAAAGAATCATGCTAAACAGTGTGTATCCTCATTAAAACGTGAAGCATAGTTAAAGAAACAAACTCTCTTCCCTGAACTCATAAAAGAAACTAGAAGAAACAGAGAGACTGAACAACCGCTGTTCAGTCGAAAGAATGAGAGAAAGATATTTTTTTTCTAATGATGTGTGAGTTATAACTAAAATGTATTCAATTGCTTTAAGTAAGGTTTGCTTTTTGGGATCACTTCAATGCTACTTCAGATGTTCCATTCCTTATCCATTTGTGCATTACTCTACCTTCCGTGTTTTATTTAAAGAATAATCTTAGTGTTAAACTAAAAATAATTCTTCCAAAAGAATAAAAAACGAAGTTCCTCCCTTCCCCTCAAAATGTTGCAACTCTATATTTTCTCTTTTCATCTAAGCAACTCTAAAACAAGCAATCTTTGCAAGTACGTGTGTGTGTCCCTCTCATTCAATCCTAGACATAAGCAAATGACTGAAATATGTAACAATGTGGGGAAGTTTCTCCAATCTATACATTTCTTTCAAGGGAAATTGAAAGTTTCTATAAACTGCCTGTTCCAAGATATCTACAGACAGATTTAACGCAACAAATGTAATGCAAATACTGCATCATGACTTCATGCAAACCAGACTTGTCAATGCACATTTGAATTCTGTAAACTAATTTATATGCTGACTTTGAGAGAAAGGATATAAGAAAGTATACCATTAGCACCATCACAATCCAGAATACTCTCAAGAGAAACACAAATTTCAAGAAAAGTAGAGAAGTATCTAGAGATGGGAAACAACAGATGCTTTTGGTAAAGAATGAAAGGGAACATCCAACTAAAAAGTAATCAGAGATAAAGACAGCACCCAAGAGAAAAGGGCAAAATTTTGTAGGCAACTCCACAGGATTTTGTCTAGACATAATATTGTCTTCAGCCTTCTTGCTACCAAACGTAGTGAAGAAAGTAAAGATATGTTAAAGAAAAATAAAAGGTCTGTCAAGTAGATAGGGTAACAGAGTGGCAAGAATGAAAGAAAAATGCACTGTCACCAAAAACATAATACAAAAGCTCTTCTAGCCTGACTGAAAACTATACACAGCATACAACCAAAAAATTTTGGACAAAAGGATAGAGCTTTATAAATCACTGTAATTCATCTAACCAATGAGAATCCAGGGAACTAACAATCTAATAACTCCTCATCTGTACATTCATTTTCACCAAAAGCACAATAAACTTATTATTGCATGGTATTTCAGTCATGCTAGAATGAACTCCAACAGAACCTATATCAACTGTTACTGGGTTAGACAAATATGAACTGTTATTGCTGCTGAACTAAACGTATATTGTTTAATATTATTATAGTCAATACTATGTTAAAAATGGCTGCTGCTATCTCTGAGTTCAAGCTAAAATGTCTTCCTCAATTCAGCCTGAAAGTTACAAACCTTAAACTCACAATAAAGGCTCAAACTCATAATGAGAGGATATTGTATAACCAGCAATTACCACTTCTAGCTGACCTAGAAAGAAACAAAGAAAATTAGTTTGTCCCCATTTTTGTGTCATTATGCTTGAAGGACGCCTGGAATTTTCTGAAGTTTTTATATTTTTCTCTTCTGGGTATTTTACGTTAGAAATTACAATCTTGCCTTCTTCGCTGTAGTGGAAAATTTTAAGGACATTTAGGAAAATAAGGCCTCTTTTTTATAAGAATCATAGATCCTGTGAAAGTAAAAACTAATTAATAGAACTAAAGTAATTTTCATTCAGACTTTAAGCAGTGGGCCTGATGTTTTCAGTATATCACACTGATGTGATCTCTTATGCCAGCATAAAACCAGCATCATAGACATGAGAATCCAGCATATTTTGCTTGCTTTATGTTTGTGAACATATTTATAACTAAAATAACTTATAAAGACAAAAGGAATCCTCTGTTACAGTTAATTCACTGACAAAATACTTTGCTTATGCATAATGGATAGGGACCTACCAACTTCACAATTTCACAAATTTTGCAGAAACCACAAATTTGGTAGGTCCCCCGTGAAAAGGCCTGGTTGCTATGAAAAAGTGGGAAAATGGCCAGCAAGCTGGGAGGGGGGGGGAGGGGGGGAGTGCTAGGGTTAGGGTTAAACAGAGGCAGGAAGCCCTGGCATCATGAAATATGGGGGGAAGGAGAAAGGAGGGAGATTTTCATGGTGGTGCGGTGTGAGGCCCCCATGCCTCTGATTGACTGAGAGACCCCGGGGGTCTTGCCCCTCCCAGGAGATTGACAAGCAACTATCTGTCAATCTTTGGGGAGGGGCAGGACTTATGGGGGCCCCTTAGCCAATTAGAGGGGGGAGCACACTACAGTCTGCCATGAAAATGGTGCCCGATGCCATGCCAGGACTGCAAAATCTGAAGACAGCCTCTGTGAATTAGGTAGGTCCCTGATTACAGAGGTTACCAGGTTGACTTCATTTAACAATCATCTCAGTTCCTCCAATAAACTACAGGTGCTATTTGCTACTGTTTAGCAAAGTTAAATGCTAGAGAGTAGGATCCCTCTGGATATGAACAGAACTGCGGTTGAGCCCAGTTCTATAAAAAAGTGTACTTGTTACCCTCAGAGCAGTGGTTCTTAACCAGAATAATGTAGCACCCTTTAATGGTGCTGTATTACCTGGCCCGTGTGAGGAGGCAAAGGCTTTCCTCTCCATCTGGCACCCTGTGCCCAACACCAAAGGACTGTAAGGATCTCCAACAGTGTCTCCATGAAAAGCTCTCTGCTTTGTCCACAAATGAAGGCAAAACTGAGGAACTGTAGGAGGGATTTAAAACTGCTGTCTACAGGGCCTGTGTTGAATCTATTGGCTATACCACCCACCGACACCAACACTGGTTCAGTAAGAGTGACATGGAGATCCAAGCTCTCCTCGACCACAAGAGAAGGACCCTTCTGCTCGACAAGATGAAACCTCATCTCAGCTAAGGAGACATATCAGCCCCTCAAAGGAGCATCTGGGAAATGAAAAATCAGTGGTGGCAAGAGAAAGCCAAGGAGATGCAGCTCTATGCTGACAAATATGACATGTATTGCTTTTTCCAGGTAATAAAAGCCATCTACAGACCAAGTCCCCACACTCCTACTTTCCTTCAATCGCAGGATGGATTGATGCTCTTCAAAGACAGCAAATGTATCCAAGCTAGATGGAAAGAGCATTTTGAGGCACTCCTATGAACCATGAGTCAACTGTGGCGAATGCCATCATCAAGTGCATCTCCCAACACCCTGAATGGGATCCCTCACCAACCCTTGCCAATCCTCATATCCTAGAAGTCTGGCATGCCATCAGGGAAACCAAGAACAAGACTACTGAACTGGATAGTATACCTGCTGAAATCTATATGGCTGGTGGCAAGGAATTGGGACTTCATGAATTTATTCTTTGAATCTGGAACAATGAAGAGATCCCTGGGGACTTGAGAAATGCCAACATCATGACTATCTTCAAGAAAGGAGATAAGTCTGTGTATGGGAACTATCAAGTTAATCACCTTCATTTCCGCAGCAGAGAGAATCCTCACCCGTATCCTCCTAAACCATTTTCTACCTCTTGCTGAGGAAGCCCTGCTGGAAATTCAGTGTGGTTTCAGACTGTTCTGTGGGGCAACTGACATGATCTTTGTAGCCTGCTGGATCCAAGAAGTGTCAGGAACAAAACCCAAACCTGAGTATGGCCTTCATCAACCTTACTAAAGCCTTTGATTCCATCAATCACAAAGTCTTGTGGAAAGTACTGGCCAGATTTTGATGTCCTAAAAAGTATATCAAGGTCCTGAGGCTTCTCCACAACTATATGACTATGACCACTCTTTGTAGTAATAGGAGACCAATTCATTTGTCAACCAAACTGGGGTCAAGCAAGGATGTGTCATCACCCCAACTCTGTTCTCAATTTTTTGAAAGTCTTTATGGTTCTCATTTCTGCCTTCCTTCCAGAATTGACTTAGAATGCAAAATGAATGGAGGATTCTTCAATCTGGTTAGCTTTTTCTTGAATACCAAAGTACTTGAAACAACCTTCCTTGACCTCCAATGTGCTGCACCATCCTTGCACACTCCAGACCATGCTGAATCTTTTTGAGGAAACCTGAACTTTGGGCCTCTCTCTCAATATTGAGAAGACTGAAGTGCTCTATCAGCCTGCTCCAGGCCATGAATATGATCCTCCTCTCCAAATTACCATCAAGGGAAACACACTGGAGGTAGATGAGCACTTCCACTAACTCAGCAGCATTCTCAGAGAGTGAATACTGATGAAGAGAACCAGCATAGGACGTAGTGTGCAAGTGCCTCATTTGGGAAATCGCTTCAGCATGTTTTTTATTCATTGCAATCTCTGGAAAGACACAAGAGTCAAGTCTACAATGCAGTCATCACCCTCCCCTGAGAGATGTGAAATGTGGGTGACCTGTCATTATCTCAAGTGCCTGAACAGACATCACCCAACAATGCCTCCGGAAAATCCTCCATATGAAATAGGAAAATTACCACACAAATACCAGCATCCTTGCTGATACCAAAGTTACCAGCATTGATCCTCATTCAGTGATCCTCAAGAACCAACATTGCTGGACAGAATACTGCATGTGGATGTCTAATTCTCAACTCCCCAAATGAGTGCTCTACTGCCAGTAACAGCCTGGGATCTCACAGTGGCCAGAAGTAACACTACAAGGACACATCAAAGGCATACCCCAAGAAAACAGATGCTGACATGACAAAGGAGCTGACTGCCAACCGACTCCAATGGCACCGCATCCTGAACACTGGGGGGTAAAGCATCGTGCCCTTGAAGCAGAGAACAGAGAGTGAAGAAGGAAAAGGAGAGGAATCCCAGCCTGCAGCCAATTTTGCTCTCTGGAAAGACCTGCAACTTCTGTGGACTGATCTGTGGTTCAAGGGTTGGAGTCTTAAGTCATCTCAAGACCCACCAGTAAGCTGTGGTAGAGATCATCCTCAAATTGAGGGATCATCACCACAGGTGGCACCTCGCACCCATCGCACCTGTAGCTGCTCTTCTGGGGACTGCCACCACTGCTGCTTTGCCCCTCTGGAGCAGCTGGTAAGAGGGGTGCCTTGAGGCTAAAAGGTTGAGAATTACCACATTTAAAGAAATACTATGGTTTTTTTCCTTAGGAGAAGGAACTGTATCTTGGGAACGAATACCTCAAATAACTCCAAATTTGGATCATTAAACCTACCCCAATCCACTTCTATGGCTTTGTCTTCAAAGTAAATGGAGGTGAGGGGGAAAGTACTGACTCAGTAAGTCGTAAATCACACCTCTAATCATTTTGGTTCAAGTCTGTGAGGGTGCCTTGCTTCAGAACTGCTCTATTTCAAAAGAACTTCATGTAGTAAAAATAATCAGATCAAGTTAAATAAGTTACAAATAAAGTAAATACAGAGTTATTTACCATAAGGAATAAAACTGTTATTCCACAATAATAAAGTGTCTACATAAGGATTCGTACTAAAATAACTACACAATAATATTTATTTCAGAATAGCTATTTTGGTCATTTCCAAGTGTAGACAAAGCCCAATATATGCTCTTGTATAATACTTATAAATTCTCTGGAGCACTGTCTGTGGCAAGCCTGCATCTGTCAGTTGATCAGAAGCAAGTTTTGTATGTTAGCTGTGTTGTTTTTTACTTGCTGAAGCTGTATTTCTCAAAGTACTCATTTATATTCACCCTTTTCTCCAAGAACGCTTCTAGATATAGACAGACCATCAAGAAACATGCTCGCATACAAATCCTGATTGCACAGAATTGTTCAGATCAAATACAACGTGTCAGAAACCCAAGGCAGTAGTTGGTGTTACTTATGTACACAACAGGAAGTTTCTGCCGGAAACTTCAGTTAGTAACACTAATGCAAATGCTTTAAAAATCTAACATAGTTTTATAAATAAAATAGAAACAGGTCTGACCTTCTAGGTCAACTGAGAAACTCCTGTAACCCAAAGCACTAGTTCTAGATAACTTCACTTAAAAGGAAACATTGACAGGTGACAGACACAGGTAAAGATACAAATCAGGGAAGTAGATAAACGTGTTTTTGAAATTAGCTGAGCCAAATTGATATACAACTTACAGAAATATTCAATATAACTAAGCATTTATTAAATCTAGAAGCAACCTGTTAAGAGCCCTGTGGCTAACTGAAATAGCCATCAAAACTTACTTAAAATACTTTTAAAAATTAACACTACTCTTGCAATTTCTTCTTGTTACTTTTATAAAAGAAGAGTAGGGAAAAAGTGTGCTGAAGAAAAATTCTTTTATGTTAGTCTATTTGAAGTAAACAGTGTGACAACTTTAAAACATACCATTTAAACCAGGGTTTGGCTATATTTTGCATCAGGAAATTGCTTTAATGTGCGCTTCTTCCAACTCAGTCTATGCCACCAGAGCTAGAGTCACCACCCCCTACTCCTTACAGTAACACCACCACTCCTTCTCCCTACTGACCAGCTACTGCAGGAGTGTCCAACCTTTTTGAATGTGGGGCCAGATCACGAACTTTTTATCACCCAGTGGGCTGGCGAGCCATAATCAAAGACCTCACAGGAAGCGGTGTCACATCAGGAAGTGATGTCATGTGACCTTTGACACCAATGAAGTTGCAGTAAGTGACAATGAAATGGGCCTGGAAATGTAGTTTAAAATCCAAAATAAAAACAATGTAAAAGCAACAATGAAATAATACCAAACACTTGACTAAAATAAACACTGTCGCATAATGAAAGAAGCATAATGCAAGCTGACAGATCAAATGTGGAAAAGTTATCAGCCAGAGTGGAAACTAATCAAAGGCGGAGGAATGCATCTTGGTGGGAGAAACCTGTTCAGGCCCATCCCAGAACACATCAATGCCACTACCATATGCCTTAACACATTACCTTTTTGTATATCAACATATTTACCAGAGGTCAGAAAAAAAATTAGAGCAACTGCTCCATCAATTACTCTTCATCAATGGCAATATTTAGATTAGTTGTATATTTCTGGATACATTACTTAAGGTTCAAAATTCCAGTTTCTCTTTTCACTACCAAATTCCTAATATTCATTCTTTTACTGTTGATAACAGTTTCTGCAGAAGCATATCAGATAGGAAAACCCACTTCAACTCATTAGAAGCCTTCTTATAGGCTTCCATGAGGTACTGCGCAACATTTCAAAGGCCACATCTTCAACTCCCATAGGCATCAATAGAATTTGAGGGAACACAATACACTGCAAGATCAAGAAACCAGGATTTTAAATTTTTTGATGTAATTAAAATTCCTAATACCAAAAAAGATCCATTAGTTGTGACAGACATAGTTTTCAGCTGTCCAGTAGTTGTGACAGCTGTGTGCTTGACAAAGATTAGACCAAGTGTTTTTCTGTCATTTGTTCAAATATTAAGCTATATGTTGTTGCTAAGAGCCTAATTAAAGTCTAAGATGTAGTAAGGCCTAGTAAATTTAGCAAAGCCTTATAGAAGTAATGGTAGGCCCTGTGGCATAGTTAAAATTAACCTTATCAGAAGAATGCAAGGCTTGTGATGCTATTGGTCAGTCTAAGGACAGCTAAAAAGTAAAAAGAATCTGAATGACTAAGTTATCCACATAGCTCAGAACTTATAAATTGGCTGGCACATCTGGAAATCATTTAGAAGGAAGATACAGCTCTGTGAAAGGAACTACAGATTAGCTGCTGGCCTGGATTCAGTGGGCCCGTGGATCTTAAGGAGCCCAAGGACTGAATACCAGGGTCCTTCCCGGTACCTCTCAGACAGCACTGATCAGGGACACCTGACCGCGCTAAGCTTTGTGGAAAGAGAAACTTGTCGTACATCAGGCATCAGTATACTACACGTAGCTGTGTTTTTGTTAAGTCAATAAACCTTTCTTACCTTTCTACCCCCGACCACACTCTCAATCCTGAACCCTCCGCAGGCAGCTGGGACAGTAAGTTAAAATACTGTATAGTTTCTCTGATCTAATTCTGTGTTTTAAACCAGTGTTTCTCAGCCTGCGGTACACATACTGCTGGGGGTACACAAGACACGGGCAGAGGGAACGCAGGTGCTGCATTTTAGTCTTTGCCTGCTTGGGCTGCAAGCTCTGGCTGCCACTCCTCCTGCCATGTCCAGTGTGGCAGGGTTTCACTCCCCAGCGTTAGTGTGCCGGGGGATAGGGAGGGAGGCCCCGGGCCATAGTAGAAGTGGGACTCGGCTCATGACAGCGAAACTGAAGTGCTACAGTGGGACTTCCAGTTTTGCTTTTACCATGTCGATCGGCAGGGGGTATGTGAGGTATCAAAGGTTGAGGATCACTGTCTTAAAGGATTACCTGACCTATAACTAAAACAAAATCATAAAGACAAACTGTAATCATTCATATGCAGCACGGACCAGAGGTGGGGAAATATATTTTCCAATATTAACAATACCTCTATCAATTTTTAATACATTTGCTTTTTTCCCCCCAAAGACTGATTTGCTCAATTTTTACATCTTTCTGGCTGCAGCTCCAGAAAAAATGCATTTTATATTAGTGGTATGTTAAGACTGCTGTTTGTATAGTTTCATAGTTTGTAGGGTCGGACTATGAAACTATAAAACAATACAAACAGCAGTCTTAACATACTGTCCACTGAACTCCCTCTCTAGATAGCTCAATATCAAAGTCGTGGCAGGAGAGTTGAGGGGAGGGGCTACATACCTGTAATTATCATCACCATTTAGGCTGGTGTGGTGGCAATGCGCCTCCACAGGGCTTCAAAGGGGCGGAGGCGAGCTTCACGGGTCCCAAAACCCTCCATGGGGAAAACTTACCTCCTGCCAGCCTGGCAGTGCAGGAATCAGGATCGCGGCCGCAGTCGTGTGAGCCAGCGTTACACCGGCTGTTTAATCAGCTGTTCCCTGTGTGGGGAACAGCTAAACCAATCGCGGCAGCTGTACTGGCCGCCATGCGGGAGTTTAAAAGCCCTGGCAGTCCCTGCGGAGGGGGGCAGCCGGAAGGAGAGAGAAAAGGCGAGCAGCACACCAGAGGTGCTGAGGATCTTGCAGGGAAGAGGAGCGGCACAGTTGGAACGGCACTGGCAAGCAGGGCAGGGGAAATCTTTGAGCCCCCTGCCAGAGGCAGACCAGAGGGAGCACTTAGGCCCCCTGTAGGAGGCAGAGCAGGGGAAGCACTACAGCTCCCTGTGGAAGGCAGACCAAGGGGAGCATCCAAGCTCTCTGCAGGAGAGGGAGAAGGGGCAGCTTTTGAACCCCCTGTAGGAGGCTGGGGAAAAGGAGGCGGCTCCACGTCCCTCCCCTCCCCAGGACAATATTTCTTCTAAAGTAATCCAAAATAGAAAAAAAGGGAAAAAGAAAATCAAAGAGCTAAAGAGAGAGAGAAGGTTGAGGCATCACAGCCAGAAGTACAAGAGCCGACTGAGCCTGAAGCAGGCGGCGAGCAAGACCCATGGGGGCAAAACAACCATCACACCATCACCTATCCAGCTGGCGAGTGGGCAGGGTGTAGGGGAGGTGGAGCCCCATGGAACATCTCACTGAATGATCATCAGTACCACCATTGTCAGGGAGCCCTTCCAAAAAGATCTCCACTGAACCCCCTCTCTAGATAGTTCAACATCAAAGTCATGGCAGGCAAGTTGAGGGGAGGGGCTACATACCTGACAGGCCACATTACCCATAAGATCCCAGTGATCACAGCTGGACATAAGCAAGAACTTCTCCCTAAGGGTAATAAGAACCTGGAACACACTCCTGGCAGAGGTGGTGCGGTTGCCAACCTCAGGGATGTTCAAGAGGAGGCTGGATAAACAGGTTGCTGAGCTAGTTTGAGCTCATTAACCTCCTACCTATGGCAGGGGACTGGATCTGATGATCTTACATGTCCCTTTCGGTCCACTGATTCTATGATTCTAACCATTTCATATTATATTATTAAACTCTTCTAGCACTTTTACTGTTACTTTCTAAAAGATTTTTCTATAGCTACAAAGAATTAAAATGACTTTACATTTTTGAAAAAGGCAAGCAAAAATGTACCTGCAATTGGAATATTCTGTGAAACTGATAACTGTACATCTCCTGTTCCAGGTGGCATGTCAATTACTAGATAATCCAGTTGGCCCCACTCTACCTAAAAAAAAATGGAAATACATTTTTAAAAAAAGATAGGTACCTCCTTGGAAACATAGCTTAAAATTAGCATGGTATATTATACAACAGGGAAACCAGTGGCACATCTCAGGAGACTGATACGGTGACTCCTTTTTTGTCTTGACTTCATCAAGTAACAAGGACAGTTGTTTTTTTTTTTCCAAACAATTTGCAAATTTGTAGACTACTCAAAAGTTATGAGCATAACTTAGCTATGAAGAATAATCCTCTCTGACCTCTTTCCCACAAAATGTAACAAAAGTCTCATTAATGTACAACTTTTACATTAGAAATACTGATGTAATACTTTATTCTAACCTGTGTTTATGTAAACCTTAATCTAGTCCTTCTTATATAATCAGTACTATTTAGGAATATTTTCCATTAACTTGTAAAGCATTTTTTCTCACTGTTTGCACTTTGATACTTGAAACTATAAGTAAATCTCCTTTTTCTGGTTTGCTATTGCAGTTACTCAAGTATAAAGAGCAATCAGTACTGAGTTTTTATTCAAAGAAAAACAGAGGAGTAAAATATTTATTAACAAAATCAAAAGATCATTATATACAACCACTATGTATAAGGCATGAAGTAGTAAGTTTAGACTTGGTACCTTCCACCTACAAGTGCCCCATTAAAATACTGGGTTCAAACCAGAATGCGCTGTTTGTAAAAGTGTGTAAGTAAAAGTATCATTTACCTAAAAGCTTCCCAAGGATGTAGCTATACCTAAAGAAGCTCAACACTGAGATGGCACAGAATTGCACCAGTGCAGAGTTAAGGTTGTTCAGTGGTGCCTAGTGTTTTTATAGAATATGAAGAATAGCTAAATTTAACCTGAAAACCAGGTTGAAAGCCAGTAAATAAAAATTTTTATAATATGCTACTCCCATGTGACAACCTTAACTTGTCCCCCTGGAGCTGGCAACAGATAACAGGACTGCTTTTGTAAAAGAACCTAATGGGTGGGCCACAATAACTAGGGGTCTACCAAACACAAGGAGACGGCTGCCCAATTTTGTATGCAAATGGTGTTCAGTCGCCATTTTCATGGGCTGATTGCAGTGGGGCCCCCCACCTCCGATTGGTCAAGGGACTCCAGCAGTCCTGCCCCTCCCCACAGATTGCCAAATGGCCCAAAACCGTGGCTTAATGGCTTAATGATGTTTCCCTTAATGGCTTCTTTGGGCTTAATCAAGGGATTAAGCCCATGAAAGCCATTAACTGATGCATTATTAAACAATCTAAGCATTTAATTAAACTCTAAATTGAATTGTGCAATGAAATTAAAGCTATACACAACATGAATTGTAACTAATACCTTCGCTATACACTTTATTAAAGGGCACTGTAAAAAGGAGTTTATACTCAATGTTAACCTTGAGACAGGCAATTCATTCTATTAAACGCCAGCATGTGACATCAGGTGACAGTAGCTGCAGACATTCTCTGTCTCTGTGGGGTGAACACATGTCCATACACTAAGACCGCTGAGTTCACTGGAATGATGAGGCGGCATCTTGCCAGGGCATAGAGATGTGGAAACCAGCCACAGACAGAATCCCAAAATACAGCCACAGACCCAGGCAAAGGCATCTGGCAATCTTTGATAAAGTTAATGTAAGCAGCACATTCATTATCATGCTCTTTTTGCCATCCAGGAACTGATTTCAGTAGCTGAGTGTCACAAGTCAGAACAGGCACCTGGTTGGGGTCCAAAATGAGAACAGATTAAGGAATGAGGCAGATGGTTGTCTGAATCGTGGTGGCAGTGACAAACCATACCTGTAGTACTGGTTCAGCTTCACAGCTATTACCTAAAAGAGTTCTCATTTACACTGGTTTTCACATGGACAGCCTGAAGTTCCTGTGATGCCCTGTCTCTGACCCAATTTATCGAATTCATCAGCTTGTGTGCATGAACTGGGTAGCATTTTCAGCCACAAACGTTATTTGAAACTGAATGTCACTTTGCCCTAAATGACTGAAGCTTAAGCATGCACTGTGTGCTGGATGTGATTTCCACATTCTTGCTCACAAATTGCTGGTAGTGCTGCATATGGTTGGTATGGTAACAAACCATGCTGAACCATGCTTTCTGAGCACAGATTCAGGTGACAACGGCACAGTGTCATGCAAGTTCCCACTTCAATGGGTGACAGATTCCCTATACTGGACCATATGATCTGGACAGCGCTTGAAGGCTTCCTTGAAGGAGGATACCAGGCTATCCACAGCAGGGAACTGCATATGCCAGGTGTCACTTACTAAAAACTGAAGGTGTGCATTGCAGGTAACATGAACTGCACTGGTCAGCATTCCTTGGAGAACATCAGAGAAAGCCTTTGGAACAGGTTAGGTGCCTGAGAACCATTGTGATGGCCCCTGCAGGTACCCCTCATCCCTGCTAAGCTCTCTCTCTACCCTGGCTCTCAAGGTCTCCCCTTGCCTTCTCACATGCCACGTCTTGATAAAAATTTCATTAAATAGAGGCTTCCCTCAGAGACTGGTAAGCCTAAGAAGCTCTCTCCTCTCCAGCGATCAACTCTCTTGACCTTAATTGTCTTAAGGGCTTATTGTGTGGCTTCATTCACCCACAAATTTCATGTCTTGCAGGTGTTTTGGGTCACCAATCAGATGGGACACTTGTCCCCAAATCACAAGGCCACCTCAAGTCTTTATTCCCTTGTTGGGGCTCCAGCTTTCCCAGCTTCCAGCCCTCTACTCTGGCTGGTTCCTTATTCAAGGCCACTGTTCTAGACCCAGCTTCTATGCCCCAGCCCCAAGCTCTGCCCTTATCTGGGCCCTGTGCCTATGCCTTGAGCCTGCACTTAGCAGGGATCAAGGCAATCGCATGCTGCTAGGGCCCTAATGGGATCTCCAAGCTCCCCTTTACAGTTACACCCAAATCACCAGTTAAAACACAAACATAAATTTACACCCTCTAGCAGCAACGCAAACAGCCAGGCCACTAGCTGCCTACCATCCGTCTTCCAGGATGTGAATCACAGCCCTTGGGTTGCTTTCTCCTAGTTCCCGGCCCAGCAGTCATCAGTAACAGCCAGTCTCACTCCCCTGCTCTGGTTCTGCATCTGCCTTTTATACTTCTAAAGCCCTGCCCCCTTCTGGTCATGAAACTCCTCTGTCAGCTGACATGAACACAGGACTGCTCCGTAACCTCCACTGAGCTGGCTGTCTGTGCCTGTGCTACAAAGACCCTACCCTTAAATAGGCCATGGCACCTTCCAGTTACAGGGTAAGTGTTCTCTGTTACAGCCTTACACATGCACATGGCATTGTCAAACAGGAAAGCTGAGATCTTGTTAAATTTTAAGTCTGCTCTGTTCAGCTCCTTGGTACAAATAAAATGTTCAGCACATAATTATCTTGAGAGTCAGTGGCTTCATCAGCCACAATAGAGAAGGATTCATACTCTGCCAATGCAGATTTTGTAGACTGTACACGCAAAGCAATCACCACAGGGAGATAATGTTGGCAAAACCTGTTGACACACAGAAAACTGCCAACATTTGGCATGATTTAGTACAAGCAGTCCTTAACTTTGGGTGATCAAGTTTCTCCAGTATGATGTTCGCCACTGGGAAAGCCTCTATGAGGGAAAATGCTACCTCTTGCCTTGCCAAACTGCTTTCCATGTTCCTTTTAAAAAGTGAAGACATGGTCATTTGTTTCTTGCTCCAAATTTTAGCCTCTGCAACAGCCTTTTGCTGTCGTGTGCACATCAGATTCTAAGGCTGCTAGCAGATGTTAAAAAAAACCCCAACAAAATCACGCTTTACTGGAAGCAGCAGCATGCTACTTCAACCCAGCTCTGCAGCATCTGTAAAGATCAGGCACTTTAGAGGGGTTTTGTATGCTTTTAGTTAAAGCTGATTCAGTCAGCTGTCAGATAAAACTGCCCCCAAAAAGCCCTGCTAAAGCCCTCAATCATTACAGACACTGCAGAGCTGGGTTGGCACTGCCTCTTCTGGGCTAGTGCAGGGCTCAGTGCAGGAACATGCCAAGTTTAAAGTAAAGCACTGTTTATTTGTTTGGTTTTTTAATGTCAGCAAGCAGCCTAAGTGTCAATCTATACTGGTTTTCCTCAACACATCCAGAGTAACATTGCAAGTGGTACAGAACACTTTGCCTCCATCTGCGTGCAAGGTCCCTGCAGGATACTGCCTGACGTGGCCAAGTGCTGAAACCTATTTTGTTCTCCTGGAGGATTTCTTCTCAATGCTTATGCTGAATCCTCCTCAGGCTGCAGCATGCTGCAGGGTGCCAAAACCCTGACTGGCTCCTGTCACAGACTCAGCCTCTCACTTGCCCTTCCCCACACCTCACATCTGGCACTTCAGGACTACAGGGCTTTCAACCCTTTTCTCTGCTTGCCAGTAAGTTTTGGGTTTTTTTGTTTTTTTTTGGGGGGGGGGGGCGAATTTAGCTGCAAGCCCATCAAAGTCACAGAGACTGTCATTTTTCACAGGGCCCACCTGATTTCACATTTTCAAAAAAAAATGTGAAATCATGATTTTGGTAGGTTCCTAATAATAACTAGATGTGAGGAAGTGCCATTGTTTGCATCATGCTCCAGCTTTGAATTCCAATATTTATCTGCATATATTCTAACTGCCTTCCTAGTTTATGCATCTTGAATAGTGGAAGAGTTTGTTGAAATAACTTGGCAGTAATATGCTGTTACTGCAATGTGACAAAGAGTACACATACACTGTTCAGTTTTGTAGGTAGTGGAGAAGAGGAATATTCCAACAAATACTGCCTAGAGACTCATATAACTGCTATCTAATGACATATGGCACAGGGCTCTGAGGCTGAGGCCAGCTTGACACTACAGACTTCTGCCAGCATAGTTATGTTGGCCAGGGGTGTGATGGGAAATGATTGTTAACCAACAATAGTTGGGCTGTCAAAAAACCCTACAATAAACAGTCAAGGTTCTTTGAGTGAATCTGATATCTTTTATTAGACCAACTATTAGACTGGGAAGAGCGCATACCAATGACTGAAGCTTCCTCAGCCTGACAAAGGGTTTTTGAACCCAAAAGTTTGCTTAAATTTTTTTTTCCCAACTGTTTAAGTTGAACTAATAAAAGATATCAGATTCACCCAAAGAACCTTGTCTGCCTATGTCCTTAGAGCAACACAGCTACAATCTAGACCCCTGTACAATAAGCAGTTACATTATCAAAACTGCACTTTTGCTAATACAAGCTGCGTGCACATTAGGAGCATTCCTGGTAACAAAGGACAAAGGTTAAGGGGCTCTAGCGTTTAGCAAGTCTAAAGCAGCATGTCCAGAGTAGGATATTGTTTAAACTATAGGGAAGGTAAAGCTAGCTCCCATTTGTTGCATTTAATCTAAACCAGTGTTGTCTTAGCAAAGAAAAGGTGCCAAACTTTATTCTAGTGTTCATGTGTATTACAGCAAAGTAAGACATTAGAAGACAACCGTAGAACTGATTGTTTTCAGAAGGTTTGCATTACCTTAATTTTTTTATCTCCTGGTTTTCAGAGGTTTCTGTTTAGAGACCTTCTCCACTCTAAGATATAAGACACACTATTGCACAACCATGACTGTATTGCCTGAGGGTTATGGCACTCTCCTGGAAGGTGGGGCATGTGGGTTTAAATGTCTTCAAGCTGAGGAGAACACTGAACCTATGTCTTCCAATTCCTGCACAAGTGTTCTTTTACAAGATATTTTACAGAAGCAGAACATGGATGGTGGCACCACTATCACCTTATCCTCTTCTTCCTCTGGGCCTTGGTCTCTCTATTTTCAGTTTTCTCTTTTTAACAATGGAAATGTCAACATTCCCCCATCTCACAAGAATAAATATTGTGAAGTACCTATAAGCACCTTTCACTGAAGAACTGATGCACAATTAAGAATTATGGAAGGACAGAGCTGAGAACGCCCATCACTCCACTGCACAGCTCTGACAACTTCCTTGCTATCCCACCTTTTCCTGCACTGTTCCAGCATTCCCATCACTGCTCCAAGTGCTCAACAAATTACTGCTTCAGCACCCCCAGAATTCCTTTCAGCATGTCCACTGCTCCAAGAACCCAAAATAAACCCAACCCTAATACTTAGCTGCCTAGTTCACCCAAACACCCCTGCATCACCCTCTTCCTTGCCTCTCTGTCTCCATTGCCCTGGTAAATCTGGAGAGGCCACACAGAGACGAGGAAGCAGCGAGGCAGAGGGGAGTATCTGTCTCAGCTTGAGGGAGAAAATTACAAGAGTGTGGAGGTACAAAATTCTTAACCCAGACCTGGGCCTGTTATTTGGGAAGAACACTCTAAAGCTATCTGAAACTCAGGAGCCTTAGAGAGGTATGAAGCGGCCCATTCATCTCAATAAATATTCTCAGCTAAAGGCAAACACCTGAAGGAGAAAAACAGTTTTAAATTACAGTACTGAGAAGTGTAAACTGCTTCTTTAATCTCAGGAGTTGTTATTCTTCCTCTGTGCTCAAGATCAAGTTGTTATCCTTCCTCTGTGCCGAAGCCCCCCAGACACCCCCTCAGCAGCCGCCGAGCCCCCTGCCGACCCCCAGCACAGCCGGAGATAAGCGGGCTCGTGGTGGGAAGGGGTTAACTCCTCACTCTCTGGGAGGAGG
>NW_017728947.1:68504349-68513695 GCF_001723895.1 Crocodylus porosus | reverse complement strand
TGACTTCCTGCCCTTTGGGCAGGGGGCTGGACTCGATGATCTCCCGAGGTCCCTTCCAGCCCTGATGTCTATGAAATCTATGAAATCTTGCCATATGCACATTGTTACCTCTTCACCATATTGAGTACTTAATGCAAGCTGACAGAGGAAAGTCCAGGGAGAAGGACTCAGGTTCCCAAATTGTAGGTCATGCATTTATAGAGTGCGGTTTTAAAATAATCCAGCGAAGAATAGGACCACTCCAGTTTGTGAGATAGGTCAAAGAGAGAAGCTTAGATTTGTCCAAGGAAAAGGGGATCCACAGATCATAAATCATTCATGGTGCATCAGGAATAGGGGCTTCAACCTCCTAAATCATGTTAATACACATGAAAGAGAACTTGGGGTGACAAGACTCCCCCTCACCCATCATCCATTCTCTACCATACCTAGAGACCTACTGAATTCAAGCCAGCATTTTATTTTTAGTAAGTTTTCTTTTTCTTCTTCCGCAGGTTTTGCAGATTTTTCAGGCATTGCCCACCTTTGATGGAAACACTGGATTTTGGAAAATGCATGAAATTGTAACTTTGGTAGGTCCCTAAGCATATCCCTCTAGTCTGGCTATCTCAACATAAATTCTTCTAGTATGAGCCCTGCATTCCTTTTCTCTTCTCACCATACTCCCACAGCCTCATAGACTTGTTACCAATTTCTACCTACTCTTCTTTCTCCACCATGAATTTTCCCAATTCCCAAATCTTTGACACCTGAACACCACTATTTCCCTTCACTGACAGAAGACTGTTTAGAGAATCCTAGTTGTTTTACCTAACATACAGAGATTTCAGCCATATAGAAAAACTTTATTTGAGGCCTTTCAGAGCAGGAAAACAATCCGAAGATAATTATTGTATAGAGATACCCTCTACTCTAGATAGTTTCTTCTTCGGTTCTGGTTTATTTCCTTTTAGCAATTAAAAGCCAAATAAGAATGACATTTGGCGTCTGAGAATGCCAGTTCTTTTGTTTATAATTACTGTAACCAATATAAAATATTTATTCTAGCACACATCAAGTATTAGAATTATACTGCCTAATTAAAAAGTAACCCATTATTAAGGTAATAGCAGGCATCCTCTGGATCATGGTGTACACATAAAAGGTCTAGTCATATGCCTGATGAATCCATTTGTGGCTGATAAGCCCAATTTGAAGGCAACACAGCACAGCTTATTATGAGTTTCAGAGATTCATATGTTGTCTTTATGTAAAAGAGCTCTATGATTGCACAGAACTCCAGTCTAAAACTGGATATAGGCCTGATGAAACTCTGGGTCACAGTCAGACAAACAAGGGTGATTTAGGATGAGAGTCTGCTATGTACCACCAAACCAGGAGGATGAGGTAAATGAGGCTTTCTTCAAACGGCTAGTGGAAGTTCCCCTATCACATCCCCTGGTTATTGTAAGGGACTTCAATCCTCTGACATCTGCTGGGAGGGCAATACAGCACAGACAATCCAGGAAGTTTTTGGAGAGGGTTGAGGACAACTTCCTGGTGCAAGTGTTGGAGAGACCAACTAGGGGTTGTGCTCTTCTTGATCTGCTGCTCACAAATGGAAGAACTGGTGGGGAAGGTAGAAGTGGATGGCAACTCCGGCAGCTGTGACCACAAGATAACTGAGTTCAGAAGCCTGAGGAAAAGAAGGAAGAAGAGCAGCAGAGTAAGGACCTTGGACTTCAAAAAAAGCAAACTCCAGCTCACTCAAGGAACCGATGGGCAGGATCCTTTGGAAGTACAGTCTGACAGGGAATGGAGTTCAGGAGAGTTGGCTGTATTTTAAAGAAACATTACTGAGATTGCAGAAAAAAAATAAATTCCAATGCACAGGAAGACTAGCACGTCTGGCAGAAGACCGTCTTGGTTTATTAGGGAATTCTTCAGTTAGTTCAAACACAAAAAAGGAAGATTAAAAGGAGTGGAAATTGGACAAACAACTAGGGAGGAGTATAAGGAGAATCCAGGGAACTACAGACCAGTCAGCCTCACATCAGTCCCCAGAAAAATCATGAAACAGGTCCTCAAAGAATCCATTTCCAAGCACTTGGAGGAAAAGAAGGTGATTATGAACAGTCAGCATGAATTCATCAAAGGCAAGTCATGCTTGACTAATCTGATTGCCTTCTATGATGAGAAAACTGGCTCTGCAGATGAGGGGAAAGCAGTGGACATAATATACCCTGTCTTTAGCAAAGTTTTCGATACCATCTCCCAAAGCATTCTTGTAAGCAAGCTGAGGAATTATGGGTTGGATGAATGGGCTGTACTGTGGAAAGAAAGCTGGCTGGATTGTCAGGCTCAACAAATAGTAATCAATGGCTCACTGTCTAGCTGGCAGCTGTTACCAAGTGGAGTGTCCCAAGAGTTGGTCCTGGCACTGGTTAAGTTCAATAGCTTCATCAGTGACCTGGAAGATGGGATGGAGTGCACCCTCAGCAAGTTTGCAGGGGACACCAAGCTGGGAAAAGCAGTAGATACACTGTAGGGTAGGACTAGGGTTCAGAGAGACCTCAACAAATTGGAGGATTGGACCAAAAGAAATCTCATGAGGTTCAATAAGGAGTATAAAATCGTTTACTTAGGATGGAACAATCCTATCCACAGGTACATGCTGGGTACACTGACTAGCTAAGCAGCAGCTCTGAAAAAAAGGACCTGGGGATTACAGGAGACAATAAGCTGGATATGACCTAGCAGTGACCCCTTCTCGTAAAGGCAGCTAACAGCATAGTGTGCTGCATTAATAGGAGCACTATCAACAGACTGAGGGAAGTGATTACTTCCCTCTATTTGGCACTGGTGAGGCTACATCTGGAGTAGTGTGTCCAGAAAGGATGTGGACAATTGGAGAGAGTTCAGTGGAGGGCAGTGACAATGGTTAGGGGGCTGAGGCACATGACTTCTGAGGAGATGCTGAGGGAACTGGTCTTAAGTCTGGAGAAGAAAAGACTAAGAGGGGATTTAATAGCAGCCTTCAACTACCTGAAGATTGGTTCCAAAGAGGATGGAGCTAGACTGCTCTCAGTGGCAGCAGATGACAAAACAAGAAGCAATGGTCTCACCTTGTAGCAAGGGAAGTTTAGGTTAGATACTAGGAAAAACTCTCACAGGGAGGGTAGTGAAGAGCTGGAACAGGTTACCCAGAGAGGTTATGGAATCTCCACCCTTGGAGGTTTTTAAGACCTGGGTAGACAAAACTTTGGGTGGGATGATATAGTTGGGGATGGTCCTGCTTTGAGCAGGAGGTTGGATTAGATGACCTCCTGAGGTGCCTTCCAATCACAGACCCTTATTGTCTATGATTCTATATGTTGTTTAAATTGAAATCCAAGTTTACACCACACTACTTTCTTCTTTTCTCTCTTTGCTTTCATCCACTGGATCAAAGCTTTGAGCTGCACCCAATGTCAGATGTTCCCTTCAGATCAGGCAGGATTCTGTGTGCTCCTCCCAACTTTCTACATTGATGTTGAATGACTTCATATAATTTTGCACACATCATAGTACCACCATACAGGGCAACCCTGCTTTCTACAGCCATCTTGAATCTCACTGTACAACATATTCTTGGGGACACTGGCCTCCTCCCATTCTCTTCACACAATTTCATAGATTTCATAGATTTTCAGGGTTGGGAGGGACCTCAATAGATCATCAAGTCCAACCCCTGCCCTGGGCAGGAAAAAGTCCTGGAGTCAGATGACCCCAGCCAGGTGCATGTCCAGTCTCATCTTAAAGACCTCCAAGGTAGGGGAGAGCACCACCTTACTTGGAAGCCCGTTCCAGATTCTGGTAACCCTTACTGTAAAGAAGCTCTTCTTTACGTCTAGTCCAAATTTGCTCTCTGTCAGTTTGTGGCCATTGTTTCAAAGGGGCACCTTGGTAAACAGATTGATCTATTGCAACCTCCTCTCCCTGATAGTGATTTCTAAGTGCATCAGTCCTTCATGCTCCAATACCTTTGTGTTTAGTATTTATTTTCCCACTTTATTTATTTTCAGGATCTTACACAGACATCTTGTGAACCTCTTCAGTCTCTTGATGTGCCTAGTATATGTAGTCCACATTTCTGAATCATAAAGCAGGGATGACAGAACACGTCTTGTAGATTCACATCTTCTCCTTAGCTGATAGTTTTCTGTTATTCCATGCATGTTTCTGTAATAGCCCATAATTCTTAGCTGCTTTCTGATTCTGTTAGTTCAAGCTGAAGGTCAAGATTGTTCAAGCCGCCATCTAATCTGGTTCAAAGATAAATGCTATCATTGCTGTCCTTGAATGCATGAAGAAGCAGGAATGAAAAGTAGATGTTAAAAGTAGCAGAGGGGCTAAGACATGCCCCTGTTTCACCCCGTTGTTGATGTCAAAGGCATTTGATTCTTTGTTTTCATGCACTACAGTTGCCTTTATACTTTGATGTAATGAGCAAATGATGTTCAACAGCTAGGGGGATAACCCAGTTTCTTCAGAAGAGTAAAAAGGCCCCGTCTGTTGACTGTACTGAAGGCCTTCATCAGATCAATGACGGCTATGTACGGTGGTATCTGTTTTTGTCTACATTTCTCTTGCAATTGCTTGATAAAAATCAATTGTACAGTGTCCTGGACAAAAACTGAATTGACTTTCAGGATATATTCTTTCACCTAGAATTTGTAATCTAGGGAGCATTATACAAGTGACAATTGTTCCAATGATATCTCTGTGTCGTCACAGTCATTTCTATTCCCTTTGTTTTTGTATAATTGTACAAACTGAACATCTTTGAAATCTTGTGGTACTGCGACCTCTTTCCAGTGGAGCAGTATAACTTCATTAAGCTTTCAAAGTAATTCATTGTTGGCACACTTGTAGATTTCAGGAGGCAAGCTGTCTTTGCTGGATTTCTTGTTCCTAGGAATCAATTTAATGGCTTTCTGCAAATCTTCTAATATAGGCTCATTCTCCAAATCCATTCTAACTTCGAACTGTGGTAATCCTCTGAGCTCTTAGTATTTGATTTCAGTCTCACTGAAGTATAGAATTCCATAGCATTCAATCCAATGCTCATGTTGTTTTTGTTTATCAGTAACGACATATTTGTTTAAGTCTTTTAGCAGAGCTGTTTTCTTCTTGACTGGATCAACTGCTCATTTGATGCTGTCATACGTTCTATAGCTATCACTAGTGTCAGCTGCTTTCTGAATATCATCACACAGTTTCAACCAAAAGTTTTGGGCACACATCTTAGCCTCCTTTTGCATTTCTCTTTGAGCCTTTCTCAGATTTTCCAGGGTTATGGTGTTGGGGGATTTCTTATAGTTGGTTAATGCTGTCCTCTTGTTCTCAGGTAAAAGTAGAAGGGTTTCAGAGTACTCTTCAAACCAGTCTGCATTTTTGTTTCATTTTTTGCCAAAGGCAGCATTGTACATGATAGTTTAAGTTTTTCCAAGTCTTGGTGGCTGAGTTACTTTCACAACTTCTTCACTAAATAGCCTACATTTTTCTGCGTCTTTAGTTTGGCGGATGTCTACCTGAGGATGATTAGTAGTTGTGCAATGGTGGATCTTTTTGACATTGATTCTGACTGTGAAGCAGACTAAGGCACCATGATAAGACCTCATCATGCACAGGATTTCTTACAGGTGGTTACACCTGGTCAGTACTAGATCTAATTGGTGTCAGTGCCCTGATCTTGAATGTTTCTACAATGTCTTTCTTGTGACTTTCCCAGCAAAGCAGGCGGTGGTAACACAGATTTTGACTTGCACAACATTCTAACACTTGCTAACCATTTTCATTCATTTTACCAATTCCATGTTTGCCCAGAATACCAGGCCAATTCTTAAAACTACATCCAACTCTTGCACTGAAGACACCAAGTATTATAATGGTCTCATTTGTCAATCTCTTCTTCAAGTCATTGGTAGAAAACATTCTTGTCCTTGTCACTAGCTTGAAGGGTAGGCACGCAGACGCTAAACAAAGCAATGAAGTTATTCTGTGTATGCATGCTGAGCGTCATGAGCTGAACAGATATAGCAATGAGGCTTTCAGAGAAAGACACTAAGCTATTCCTAATAGCAAAGCTTACTCCCTGCTCTCTCTTTTTCCTGCTGGCTTCCCATGCCAGAATACGGTGTAATCATTCTCTTGGATAGAACCTGTATCTGAGAGCCGAGTTTCTGATAATGCAGCAATGTCAATTCCAAGTCTAACCAATTTATAGTTTAGTAGTGTCCTTTTCTATAAATCAGAGTCCAAATCGAACCCAGGGGCTAGTGTCCAAATACTGCAGAACACAAGTCACTTTATCATTTTGGCTAGTATAGCTCATACCAAGACTTTCAGCATGTACACCTAAGCAAGAGTATGGAGGAATGGAGGTTGCCCTAGACCTACCATTCTACCTTTAGACCAGAGTCCAAAGGCCAGATCAAGTCTAGACATTCAGTGCCTCAATAGTTGTAACTTCTGCCAGAGAGCAACAGATTAAAGCTGCTGCTGACTGCCTAATGCCTCAGCGAGGATGAGGACATGACCCTTAGCCTTTTTTCCAACCAAGGAATACCCAGAAGGCAGTAGGGGCTAGGGTTTTGAGGTGATTCATAGATGTAGGGTTGGAGGGGGCCTGAGCAGATCATGAAGTCCAACTCCTGCCCTGGGCAGGAATGAATACTGGGCTCATATGACCACCACTAAGTTAAGCTCATCTGACCCCAGTTAGGGGTCTTTAAAAGGAGGCTTGATAACTACCTAAGTGGAGCCAGCACCACCTCCCTCAGAAGCTGGTTTCAGATCCTGGCCACCCTGAAGAGGCATGGGACTCTTCAGCCTGGAGAAGTGTAGGCTCAGGGGGGACTTGGTAGTGTGAAGGGGAAGGTGGGGGGTTCCAGTGCCTTGCTGCCGCCTGCACCACCCTGCCTCTTTACCTGCTGCTGCCACCACCCAGCCTCAACAGCCGGCAGAGAGAAGAAAGCAGCGGGGAGGGAGAGAGAAGAGGCAGGGAGAGGGGCACGTTGTGTGTGTCGCTGGGTGTCAGCAGCTGTGCAAGGGATGGGGATGCACATGGGGCCGCCCTGGGAGTCGTGGGGGGCCCACGGGGCCAGATGCAGCGTGATAAATTAAAAGGTAAAAGAAGACTACCATAAAAAAAGTTATTGGGCAGTTCACAACTAAGTAAAAGTCCAAGTTTCTTAGACAGACACTTTCTAAAAATCATGAAGTAAGGTCTCCAGGACTAGGCTAGCATATCTCCATATATAATACTGAGTATGCAAAGCTTAAATATACATGGTTTGGAAATTAAAAAAAAAGACAAAATTCTTCATAACAGATGATAATCAAGACTAGATAGAAATGTTAAAATACGTGTGTTCTCCAGTTATTCAAAGGTTGAAAAGAAAATCTAAACAATCTTGACTAAAAGAAGCACCATGTTCCCCCTCAGGATGCTGCCAGCACAAAAAATAACTTAATGGTTTTTCTTCGTGCTTTCCACATGAAAAAAGAATTATGTGGGTATTGGCTGTGTAGCATAAGAAACTTCTAACAGGAAGTGAAGAATAGCAATTGAGAAGCACAAATAAACATATTTAAAGATTTGAGTTTTTTTTAAACATGCATACATTAAAAAAAATAACAAACACACCCAAAGAATGCTTTGAAAAATATTATAGGTTTTGAAATAGTTACAATGTCTAGACTTTCTATCAGTTATCCTGTGCTCTAAGCAAGTGAACTTGGCAATGTATTTTGTGTGTCACTAGGCACCTCTACACAAGACAGTACTGTGCAGTATCTTGTTGCTACTGCACAGTAGCATCAGAAAAAATCTTTGCCGGGGGGGACACTATTGTGCAGTAACACCAGTTACTGCACAGTCATTTAGCACTTAGTTAGGCAAGTACTAAATGACTGCACAGTCCACTGCTCATGCACTGCTCAGCCACTGAGAACTTTTCTGAGTACTATCCAGCCACATATACCTCAGAGCACTTTTTAATATGTGCAAACTACAAGCCTGAAATATTTCTTTTGCATACCATATTCTTGATACATATTTTTATATACAGATTTAACGACTATGGTTTAAAATATATTTTTGTAAACTTACTTTTGTGCCTAAATGAACCTATTTCAGACGAGTAAAAATCCTAATATATTAGTTAACGTTTAAGAGTAAGGTATTATTATGTTATTAAGGAAAGCCAAGTACCTAACAGTCCTTGAAAATTAAACTTAAATATCTGATTATGCTACAGCGTAGTCAACAAAGAAAAGAGCAGCATGAAATAGTAATCACATCAAGTTTATAAGAGTTAATACAGTGATTCCCAGATCCCTATAGGAATTCAGAAACAAACAAAAATAACAAGGTATTGGGCAGGGTAGTGAAGGTTACTACCTAAGCAAAAACTACCCTTGTATTTTCTTAGAAGAAAAGCAGGAGTTATTTGCATCAACACAACATCCTAAGAAAATTCATGAGCTACAGATCTAGAGCTAATGTGTACTGTGTTTTCTCGTATACACCACGTCCCAAAATATAGCATGTACCATATTTTTTCAAGGCCCCAAGAAGGAAATAATATCTTACTTTGAAGTACAGGTAAGTAACCTGAGATCTGGGGTCTCTGGAGCTTAGGGCTATAAATCAAGGCTGGAGACCATTGCGCTGAAGCTGGTGGCTACACAGCAAGGTCCAAACTGGCCACGGTGGCACTGGAAACTGAGTGGCACAGCAGGGAAGGGGCCAAATCCAGCCATGGCAACACTGGGAGCCACACAGCAGGTCCAACCCTGTGCACTGGCTCTGGACCTCTGTGCCAGGTCCAACCCAACAGACAGTCCCAGACTCAGCATGCCAGTCTAATCTGGTATGTGGCTTCAGAGTCAATGTGCAGGGTCGGGCCATCCCCACACTCCAACCTAGTCCAGCATGTTGTTGAAAGGTAGGGCTCCCCATAGTTCCAGACATTTTATGGCAGATGCGGGGGGGAGAAGCAATGGCTGCATTTATTGCTATGGCAATTAATGCTACCACCAGTCTCCCCCCACCACTTGCCACCAAGTATTTGAACCAATGGAGAGCCTTTTCCTCACATGTAATGTGTACCCCAATTTTCCTTAGTTGGTTTGGCAGTAAAGCTGCAGGTTATATGCAAGAAAATCAGGTATTTATTTGGAGGAAGTCTATAGAACATACAATTGCAGCCAATATATGTATATTCTGTAGTGATTCAATAGATGGCATACTTTTCTTGGAATCATTATTGAACTACTGCCTCAACATAGGATGCTACTCTACTACTGAAAGCAACAAATT
>NW_017728947.1:68489718-68504338 GCF_001723895.1 Crocodylus porosus | reverse complement strand
AGGTGATAGGTCACCTGGTCATAGAAGGAAATGAGATTGGTCAAGCAAGACCTACCTGCAACAAACCCATGCTGGCTATCCCTTAGGATGTTGGCATCAGCCAGTCCATTAAGGATGGCCTCTTTATTAAACTTTTTTAAGATTTTCCCCAGGATAGAAGTCAGGCTCATGGTTAGCTGGATCCACTTTCCTCCCTTTCTTGAAGATAGGCACCACAGAAGTGACTGTTTAGGAAAATACAGACTTTGCTTCTGGATATGGATTCTTTGGAATATAAAGCACCTCTGCACATCTATTGAAAGGTTTCTTGTTATTAAACAAAAAATTAACAAAAATGTAATTTTATCTATATAACCAAGAGAAAGAAAATATGAGGTGACCATATCTCTCTTTTTCAAGCGTCCTCAATAAGACAGCACCAATACCAAAGTAGCACTTACATGTTTTTTCTAAATCATATTAAAACTAATTCCTTTTTGGGTGGATACTTTTATCATAAATTTGTAAACATTTGAAAACAGAGGTTAATGATGGAATCTTCAGTTCATGCTAAAACCTCATTGCTAACCAACTGTAAAATATACCGCTAACACGTACTGTGATTAAATTATTGTGTTGTGCTTAATTTCTGACAGTTAATTTCTTTTCTCACAATTTTCTTCAGAATTCATGATAAAATCATGTTTGTTAAACTAGCAATACTCAATTATAGTTCCTATGCACCTCAGCATGCTGGGAAATTGAGAAGATAACAGTGATTGAGGCATTATATACCTCTATGGACTTGCAGAGACCTAAGCGAGGACAACATCTCACTACAGAGTTCAGAGGTAGCTAGTCTCACATCCAACAGGGAAATTGAGATGAGCAAAAAGTGTCAACTGTGATCTCACTATTGCCGTGGCCAGAAACAATCCCCTCTGTGGCTGCCAGCAGAGTCAAACTGTTGTGCTCACCAACAAAAGCATTGCAAAGGCTTAGAAAAATATACAACAGCAATGCCCTGAAAGTTATGGATGGTGAGAAGAGAAAAGCATGGAAAACCCTATTCTTCAGAATGCCCTCATGCTCCAGGAGCCCTCAGAAATTCATGCTATTCGAGTTCTCAGAAACTTTCCCATCCAAATTAGTATAAGGGGAGATCTAGGATCCATGAGACTGGGAGAAGAGTTGCACTGGGCAAGAAAGGTCTGAAGGTCCTTCTTGGTGCTTTTCAATTATTCTTTTCCACTCTGAAGGATAACATGAAAAAGCAATTCCACAAGGAGAGACTCATGGAGGTTGTTTGCTTTTCTGTTCATCTCCTGCAAGGTGTTTTGTTTGTTTGTTTAAGTATAAAACATACCTTTGTTAAACAAAAACAACACTGCATTTAAGATAGACTGTTTGTTATGACACAACATGTCATTTCAAGGAAAAAGTTTAAGGTCTACTGTTATTAAATCTCAAAAAAAGGAAAGTTTTAATTAAATTTGAAATTGGAACATGAAATCAGACAAGTGGCTTACTGAAATCCACTACTGTTATTTCCTAGCCATTATTAAAATGGTACACACAATCAAGCTGTGATATAAAATACTAATTTATATGCAAATCCTGTTTATAGGCAACATTTTACCAAATCATGGCCATTAGTCCTCATGTTCTCAATCAGTTCTTAGAAATGTGTCTATATGCAAATGTTGCTTGCATACAACTAAATGAGCTCAGATTAATGACACATTATAAGGAAGGAATACCTTTTGCAAGCAAATAAGTGGACAGGGATCACAAAAATTGCCTTGTAATGCCAGAAAGCTGTCAGCGCCTTTGCATGTACAGAAATGTTAATATCTAAGCTACTCTAATATGTACAGTGTGTAAAACATTTCAAACCGTGGAAATGTAATTGCACTTTCCTTAAGTATAGCATTCATCTTTTTTTGAAAAGGTTTAACTTGACGTTTATTATTAAAGTAATGTAATTAAGTCCCATGTGCTTCTGTGTATTTTCTCCTAACTCAGAAACACCATGAATGCTTCTCTGTAAATTGCTTTAATCAATCACTATGTTTATGTGACAAATCATAATCAAAATACCAGATATGCATTCTGAATAAGTATTCCAGATAGGAAGTATAACACAAGACAGAGACTGCACATTGCTCTGGTATGTCTGTTTAGGAATGAGGTATGAGAGTACACTGCACACAAGGCAGCAGTAGAGAACATTAACACAGAAGAGGAATTGCTACTTGTAGTTTTGCAGTAATCCTGGTGTTTGGTAAATAATAGAAGATATTCTTTATTTGTTCTTACTGAGATGAGTACATGCAGAGTTCCAATCAAGCAACACTGCAGGAACAACCTTGGCAGCAACCAAGCAGCTAGCAAAGCTCTAAACACTAATAGCAGAGTAGCTCTAAGATGTTCATTTCAGAGAGCTTAAGGTATATTCTCCAGTGGATCCCTCTCCCTCAGAAAATGCCACCTATATCTAATACAGTCAGATAGGAAGGACAGAATAACAAAGCTAGGGAATTCTCCAGATAACTGCTTACATGCAGCTTCCTGCATACATTTATTCCTTTCAATCCAATACTAAACAAACATCAAAGGTAATTTTTAAAGGAAATCCTTTTAGGATCTCATTTAAGCATATACATTTTATCACTTTAAGAAACTGCTATTTTAAGAATAAACAGTATACATTAGAACTGATATAGAATGAAATACATTACATTTAAATATACACAGTAAAATATTTTCATAGAGGAATAATCAAAGAAGAAAAGTAACATTAAAACTGGAGACATTTCCTAACCATACTATAGGAGACGTATTCTCCCCAGAAAACTTTACCATCTGGTATTAAAGAAGACCACTTAGGTCAGAACAGGATTTTCTATAGAATCTAATCCATTTAGACTAACATTTCTCAGCCCATGGGTCGTGACCCAAAAGTGGGTTGCAAAAGTATATGAAAGGATTGCAAACACCCCCCCCACACACACACACCCACCCCCAACACACAGCATACTGTGAGGCTGGGGCCTGGGTCAGGACAGGCCAATGTTTACAAATGGGTCCTGGTACCAAAAAGGTTGAGAACCCCTGATTTAGACAATTTCTGAACAAAGCGTACTGAACCTGCCCTTTAATAAACCACCACTAGAGAAACCCAATACCGAGTGATTAAATTAATTCAAATCTCATCAGCTTCACTGCTTCACCACAAGGTCTATATGCATACAATAGCATATAAAGTTACGTTACTCTGGTAACAGCTTATACAAGCTGCAACTCTGAGCTAGTCTGTGGACATTAATTATAACTAAAGACACAGTATGACAGTGTACAATACGTTTTTCATAAGGTAACTAAATCAGAGTAGAATCACACTGGCGTAGGTTTATACATGATGGATACACTCGAATTTTATACAGGTACTAACCAACTGCCCATCAAGAATGATGTGGGGGTGGGGGAGGCACCACCCAATGTCCCATGCTGCCACCGCTCTGCCTCTGGCCCCATAGGCACCCACCATGTCCGCTGGATCTGCCTCTGGCCCCGAGCGGCCCGCTCCAACCTCTGTGGTGGGGACATATCACCATGACAGAGGGGTCTGAGGGGCCAGGGACCCCTCAGTCTCTGGTGTTATGAAGGAGGCAGGGATAGAGCCCCACATCTGGCCCCACCCCTGCTTCTTGTTGTCCAAACCCCAGTCCTCCACACCCCGCCCCACGTTGGGTCCTGGCTTGTTTCTCCCCTTGCTCCATGGTTGCCGCCTCCAGGGAGCAGGGTCTGGGGGTGGGGCCAGTGCCCTCCATCTGCTCTGTCGTTGCCACCTGCAGGGATGGGGGGGCATGCCCCCACCTCTCCTCCATTTTTGTGCCTTGTAAGGAATGGGGTAGGAAGGCCAGCAGCACTGGCCCCGCCCTCTCCCCTCCATCCACGCCATTTTTGTGACCTGTAGGGAGTGGGGGGGCAGGGCCAATGCTCCTGGCCCCACTCCCCATCCGCTCCATCGCCACTGCCTGCAGGGAGCAGGGCAGAGTGGGTCCCCTGTGTTTCTGCCATCACGGGGCCCCCACCATTCACCCTCTCCCCTGCCGCTTTGGGTCAGGGCCAGGTCTGCTCCTCCCCTCCCCATCCCCCCTGCTGCTTCAGGCTGAGGCTGGGGCCTCAACCCTCCCCACCCCCAGCCACTGCCACTGTTACCTCAGACTGTCACCTGCTGTCCAAATGTTCACACTCTGATTGGTTGTTTCAGATAGCCAATCAGAGTGCTAGTAAAGCATTACAGATAAACAGACTAAGGCTTTTATAATATTAGAATAACAGCAAATTTCATCAGTATAAATACAGTTGAGTATTTGACCTGTCAAACAGCATTTGGTCAAAAAACTTCACAGCAAGATAGTATTTACAAGTATTATCCTGCTGCAGAGTTAATTAATCTACTCTGGCCTAACAGTGGCGCATGTATAGACATGTAATGTTTATTGTGCAGCTTACTAGTCAACTGTACAGTAAATGTCTCATGTACATGCATCCTGAGAATCTAACTTTCCTGCCTACAAATGAGGGGTGGGCAAAATACGGCCTGTAGGCTGGATATGGCCTTCCAAGGGATTCTGTCCAGCCTGCAGTGAGTCCCTTAGCTCTGCCAGGCATGGGGGGCAGTACAGGCCAGGCACATGCAGGCACCCCAGGCATGCAGTTGGGCTGGGGCAGCATGGCGGCCAGTCTCACTTCCTGGGAGCCTTAGTGGCAGCGGTTCCTTCCAGCTGCTGCCAGTCTCTGCTGTCACTGCCAGAGGAGGTAGATGAGCAGGGTCTTCATGGAGACCAGCCTGAGACCCATGCAGGAAGGAAGTGTGGCCAGGCAGATAGAATGAGGCGGTGGGTAGGTAGGGAGTGGCATCCAGGAGTGGTAGTCCCAGACAGTCTCCATGGAGATCCCAGGATCACAGGGCAGTGACAATGAGGGGCCAGGTACCAGAGTGGAGCCAAGAAACACTCCCTGCACACCCCCACCTGTAGAATCAGTGCCCACTGCAGGAATGTGCAGGGAGCAGATCATGGCTCAGTCCAGTCCCCAAGCCCTGGAGCCCAGGCCTTGGCTCTCAATTCTCATGGCCCCAAGATCCCAGCCCTGCTCACCTGTCCTGCTTCTGAATTCGGCTCCCTGCCCACCCACAGCCCCATCCCATCTGTCCAGCTTTGCACAGGGCAGAGCCACTTAGAGAGTTTTGGTGAGTTGTTGCAAGTGGGGCCAGGGTACTGATCTGGCCTGCAACAACTTACCAAAATTCCCTAAATGACCCTCCAGCTAAAATAATTGCCCCCCACTCCCCCTGGCTATAATGTGACGGATTCATTTGGAACTGATGCTATCTAAAAGATAACTTAAGACTTCAGGAAAATGTCCATAGCAAAAAATGATGCCCCTCAGTCACAGTGGGTAAAGCTTGTTTGTGCATTAGATGAAGATTTTTCAAGGGTCAGTCTAAGACATGAAATACCACAAGAATGCTCGTAAGTCAGATAACCTTCCACTGTGAGAGCAAGGTTTGCCTCTTTGATCCTGTTTTTGTAACAGAAACATACAGTATGTTATAAAATGCCCTACCAAAAAGCACTGTATACAGGTTTGTTGCTACAAAAACAAAGGCTGAAAAAGAATAAACCACAAGTGATAGGTGCTACTGCAATGAAGGCAGTATAAATTCTGAAGAAGAACAGCAAAGAAAAGAGAGGGGCTACAAAGCTGGAATCAAAGAGTATAGGCTAATCGTGACCATCCAGTAACAGATGGTATGTTATTAGTTCTTAGAGGATAAAACATACTGCAAATTTTCATAACAAAAAAGTAAACAAAAAGAATATATACATCCTTTGCTATTTAATATTGAAAAAACATTACTGAATACAAGACAAAGTTTTTTCCCCCAGCTGTCATGGGAAAAAAGCCCCTTATCTTATCATGGTATACCTGGAAACTTCATTAAATACACTGTCTATAATTAAACAGCTACCAAAAGCATTATGCTCTCAGCAATGGAAACCAACTATAAAGCTGATTAAATGTAGCCAACACAGAACATGAATATAAAACACTTGGCCCATACTGGGCAACCAGACCAACTGGAAGGATAGATTAGTGCTGTCCATCTGAATAAGATATATGGTAGTTCCCATTAAGCCCAGCCCCCCTCACCACTGACTTCTTTTTCAAGTCATGGTAAGCCACTATACTGAATACACTTCAACTTCCTCTTCACTCCCACAGCTGACCTGTGCCTCTCTTTCCTGTGATTCAAAAGCTGTGATTCCTATTTATGCACCAGCCTTAAATGCCTGGCAAACATCACCAAATGAGGCCCCAAACACTTCATTCCCAGAATCCCTCTGTTATATATGGTTAGTGTGCCCCCAACCTCCATGAGGTAAAGCTGGACCAAGCTGCCCTGCAGCTCATCTGCATATAAATTTCTGGAGCATCCCAAGACTCATGACAAGAACACCCAGTTCCAGTCATGAGCGGGAGGGGCTGATTAGCACATGGATCCTTTGTGGGAGTGTATCTGGAGTACACACACATACTGAGCAGTGCTGTGATGTGGGTTCACCATGGCTTGAAAACTTGTTGACTATGCTGGGGCCCAGCACAATAAACTATGGTAAATCATTAGTAGAGACCTACCAAATTCATCATTTCACAGATTTTGTGGATTCTGCAAAATCCAGCAATGCCCATTAAATCAGCAGCGGTCAATGTGCTGTGACAGCCTGGTGGGGCAGGAAAGAGGGCCTGAGGAACTGCCCACTCAAAGGGCTACAGGCAAGATGGCTGCCACTTCCACCCCTCACTACTGACTGGCTGCAAGGTCTGCCTGTTATGTGGCCCCAACCCTCTCCAGCAATCAACAATGAGTGCTGGGGCTGCATGACAGACAGCTCTTGCAGCCAATCAGCAGCAAGGGGCAGAGCTACATAACAGGCAGCCCCCACAATCAACAACAAGAGGCAGGGTCACTGTGGCCCCTCAGTCTATCACAGGCGTGGGGGGTCCACCATGCTCTGCCTGAGGAATGGCTGCCTGGGCCTGTGTTCTACCTGCAAAGTCAGAGGCCAGGCCTAGCTCACTAGCTGAATTAGGTAAATCCCCAATCATTAGCCTTTGGCTTTGAACTTGTAGTACTTGTATAAGTAGGTGCTAAAGTACTGCTCAAAAGTGTGTTTATGGAGTACCTGTGCTAAAACTTGCAGCAATTTAAAAAAAAAAGTAATAACTATCAATTCTTCAATTCTTCTGAATAAACTAAGTATATGTGTACTATATGTTAATTGCTATAGCTATATTTAATTTCAAGGTCATTGTTTTCAAATTTGCTCCTTAATTCCATGTGCTCAGGGAGGGAAGGGTCCAACAGTTAGAAGAAGGGGAAGGGACTGCTGGAGGATGTAGTTGTGAGGAAGGAGAGGGCAAAGGAGCTACATGACCCCCCAGCTTTATTTTCCCTACTGTAGCAGTGGGAGGAGGACAAATTCTAGACAGCTCCAATAATTAGACTCTACACCAGGAAAATTATAACAAATTTATAAATTTCCTATATATAAAATACAATTACGGGCGGGTTATCTTATAATCAGGGTCATCTTCTATTCAGATGAATACAATCAACTCTGAACTCATAGCTTTCCATATTAGAATTTCGTCACCAACGAAGCAATGAGGACCTAACAACTCTTACCAAACCAGCACTGAACAAAGAGTGCTGAACTTGTGAAGTACGGTATTCTTGAATTGTCCTGGAGCACAACAATCAGTTATCACCCTGAAAAATAATAGATTTCAGTTGCAGAGCAAAAATATAGATGCTTTCAATTACAGGAGAAGATATTAGAAAGAAAGGGAATTAACTGTAGGATTATTGATTTGTCGTGATGTCCAGTCAGGCCTTGATTCATAGTCTGTTGAGGTCAATGCATCTTATTCCATTAACTTTAATATGCTTTGGATTTGATCTTTAGGAGGAAAAAGTGCATAAGGATTGCCTAAGCACAAGATAGGGGAAGAGTAGGCACTGGAAAGACATAGACTAAGAAAACAAGGAAAAATAACTTTCTAAATTTACATAGTATGTAGCTTTTATATGTCCTGACTCCCTATTATCCAAATTAATATGGACATTCAGTTAATTATGGAATAGTCTGTGAAGGGATCATCTACAAAACCTGCTTAGGTACTGGTTATGCCTATAGAACCATGTATTTGCATTCCCTAGTACATATTTACATATGCAGCAATAGTAGTTGCTTTCCTAAGTCAGTACAGTACTACTTGACTTTAGGCTAGAAATCCAGGTTTTTATATTACCCTCAGTTATGAATTTTGCTTCATAAAATAAAGGCCTTTTGAGCATGAGTTTTAGGAGCATATTGTAGACAATGCCAAACTACGCACAGAACTGTGCTATTTTCCTTAGATTCTTCTCTCTTTATCCATCGGAGATTTTGTGTTATTTTTTACACACACAAACTGTTTATAACTAAATGGAAATGTATTTCAAAGGAAGCATACATCTTAACTGTTTCATGAACCAGGTGCATTCAAAACCACTGTTTGCCCAACATAACAAAGTTTCACTTAGAGATAATGTGGCTAAAAAAGAAAATCATCAGAGAAGAACAGTTTCCTACTGCTAGATAAATAGCACCAAAAGAAGATATTTATTTTCAAAACCAAACACATTAATCCCTGATAATTTTAATGCAATTCCCTTACACCTACATCAGTCATTTGGTAGAATAGAAACAATCTTTTTCTCAAATCAATGTTGGTGCAAAATGGATATCTTCTTATGTGCCACTAAATGTTTGTAATACTGGAAAGTTGAGAGAGAACTTTTTTTTGTGCTTTAGCCATTCAGAAAAAGATGTTTATTTCAAATGCTGGTTTGTGACTGGCTTAATTTTTAAAAATATGCTGAACGGTAAATAAAGGCTATGTATAGTATATGCTGTACCTGTTCCCCATTTGAAACTATGACTATTCAACTTATTCTTTTTATATTGTTTAAAAGGCTCTGAGAAAATTAATTACGTGCATCTGAATCCAGCATTCTTCAGTGTGAGATACTTGGGAGGTTTTTCTCACTGTTGTTCTTATGAGCATTTAAAAAAGAAAAAAATAATGCAAGAGCTCAGAGCACCAGAACCAGGAAATCTGCTTTTCCAACCAACACTTCTGTATTCCGCTACAAGTCTCAAAAATTTTCTATGGATTTGGAATTTTAGCATGAGAGAGATTTGGCTTCTTTTTGAAAGGCCTGCACTTTTTTCATATGGTGTCAGATATCAGCTTCCAAATCTATGAGCCACTATCTGGTATCATCACTCAATGTGTGGATTCCATCTACCCATCTGGGCATTTGTAAAGATTGTAGCTTTTAAGTGCTGTGCTGTCTGTTGGATACTGCACTGACACACGGGGCTGTCCAAGACGTTCATCTTGTGAAGTTTTGTTTTAAAGTGGCTGTATCCAGATCTCAGTCGGTTCATCTTAACCCATGCTTCTCTGTCAAGGTTGTGCCCAATGGAGGACTTGTTTGGTGTTGGTATAAGCGACTGTAGGAATACATCTGACCTTTCCCAGGTGTTGGCTCACTCCATTGCTGCCAATAGGTTTCGTTCAGCACCCCCAATCCCTTCCAGGAGCTTGTGGGCTTCACATACAAATTGTTTACAACTTTTATGCCTCTTAAGCTTCCATCTGTTCAGGTTTTCACTTAACAGTTGATGGAACAGGTGATTTTTGTCATTTTTGCCACTAGTGCCAGTAATGATGCTATGGTCTGTCTTCTTACACCATTTGGTCTAATGCCCAAGAGTTTGGGGAATACATCTGCGTGTATATAAGTTGTGCAGCCTGTTATGTGTCTCAGCTCATTAAGTACAGCTCCAGCTTTTTAGTGTGACTTCTGGATCATACAGGAGCACAAAATTCTGTTGGGACATATCTCATTGCAAGAGCAGTGGTTCCAATCATTTTGAAGTTGGTATCCCATGTCATGCTGGCTAAACATCTTAAGGCAACTACCAGTGCTGAGACCTGTGCTGACCTTCTAAATGTGATGTTTATAGGTGATGTTTATAGCCTGGCGCTGCTGGCCTTAGATTTACTTGCTTCATTTTCTGTTGGTTTCCATCACATTAATCCTCATTTTCTGAGGTTCAAACATGGCCTCCAACTTCTAGACCAGGGGTAGGCAATTATTTGGCCTGGATGGCCACGTAGGGAGTTTTGGTATTCTGGTTCTGTTGCAGGCCCGGTCAGCACCGCCCTCCCCTTCCCCTCAACAGCTCACCAAAACTCCCTAAGTGGCCATCCAGTCTGCAGTCCCGGGCAACAGCAGGTCCTTTGGCCCTGCCCAGCACAAACATGGGGGGCAGCCCAGGTCATGGTATGCACAGTCAGTCCTGCCACCCCCAGGTGGGCAACAGGACTGAAGTGGCACAGCAACCAGACTCCACTTCCTGGCAGCCCTGGAGCCTCCTTCCAGCTGCTGCTGCCTGTGCTATTGCTGCTGCCGGACCAGGCCCTGGCTCCGGTCCCAATACCCAGGCACCTGCCCCATACCGACTACTGGGGGTACCAAACATAATGGGTGGGTGGGGTCTCTATGGAGACTAGCCCGGGACCCCTGTAGGCAGGTCACACTCAGCTGGGCAGGTGGGATAGGACTGTGAGCAGTCAGAGAGTGGCATCCAGAAGCAGGATGGGTAGGTGGATCCAGGGCTGGGGCCAGGATCATGCGGCAGTGACAGCATGGGGCCATGCTGGGAGTAGACTGTGACTCTGCCCATGGCCCTGCCCCTGTGCTATCACTGCTCCACTATCCTGGCCCCAGCCCTGCCCACCCATGGCCTCACTCCCAGACGCTGCTCTTTGCCCACCCATGGCCCCATCCCATCCACCCAGCTGAGTGAACCCTGCCCGCGGGGGTCCCATGATGGTCTTCATGGAGACCCTACCTGCCCCCTCCATCCAGTGCTCCTGGCAGTGGGTGCAGGGCAGACTGGCAAGGGTGCCTTGGCAGGAAGGCTGAGTCTGGCAGCAATGGAGACACTAGCAGCAGCAGCCAGAAGGAGCCACCACCACTGGGGCTGCCGGGAAATGGAGTCTGGCTGCCATGCTGCCCCAGCCTGACTGTGCACCCAGTGGCAGTGGGACTGGCCATGCAAGCCACAGGCAAGGCTGCCCCCCGGTGCCTGTGCCAGACAGGGCTGAGAGACAGATAAAATCCCTTGGTGAACTGGATCCAGCCCATGGGCCATATTTTGCTCACCCCTGTTCTATACAGTCTGTGTCATCCTGGGCCTGCCCACAAGTCAAGTCACCTGTAAAAACTTGGATAGCATCTGTAAAACAATTTTCTCACTATGCTGAAACTAACAGCGCTCATGAGTATAGCTCACCAAGGTATACCTGTAACTTGAATCCTGTGACCATTACTCTGAACTTTTATAAGCATGTCAAAGTTCATCTTTTGGTTCCATTTCATCCCTGATAGTTAAGTTACCATTCCTTGTTCTGTGCCTTTCAGAAATCTCTCCTCTCTACATCTTGCATTTCCCTGATACCAGCAGCATTGAAGGGCATGGAGAACAGTGTAGAAAGCAGAGGATTAATCCTGCATGCTCTCAATACTCCAGTTGGCACCATTTAAAAATGCTTACATCCATCTCTTTTCAGAAAAGCACTTATGCACAGTGAAAATCAGCCACAAGTTTCTCAGCTCTCATGAAGTGGGATGGACTCAAGCACATGCTTAAATTCTTTGCTGAAATGAGACCTAATAGGGACTGCATTAGCATGATCCCATTCAAGCTCACAACCAAATCAGCTGTACCTCTCAAGGAAACACTAAAAAAAAAAAAAAAAACCCCACACAATCTGCAATTTCTACCCCTCTAGTCAGTAAACCCAGCAAAACAATAGAGTATTTTGCATCTGTTTTATTTTATGCAAATTAGACTGGGTACATTTACACCTGTTTAATTTTGTGCCAGCAATAGGACTGTGCTACAGAAAGAACAGATAAATGTTTTTGCAGCCAAGTTCTCACTGCACCAGTAGAAGCACAAGGATAAGTATAGCAGCTGAGGAAGCAAGCTGGGAAATGTTTGCTATAAATGTTTTCACTTGGAGGTAGGGGGGTTTAATAGTAAAAAATACCTAAAATAAATTTACTGCAAAGCTTTCCAGTTTAATAGTATATTGCCTCATGCTGATGCTTTCTCCTGCCTGTCCTGTTCCTTTTTACAATTGCCCATTCCTTTCAAATACTGTAATCCCTTTACATACTGGCCGCTACCATTAGCCAGTTAAGCAATAGGGATTCATGTACATCCTACCACATTCATTAAGGAAAGAAAGAAGACAAAACAGGTTTTGTGGCCCCAACAGAAAACAAAAAGAGAAAGAATTAAGCTTGTGTGTACTCATCAATATTCATCCTAATAAGAATCTACAGGAATGCTGGGACCAAGGGGATATACTGAACTCAGTTTTGAGTAGGAGTGTTATAGCTCCCTGACTCTATAGAAGATCAGGAAAGAAGCAAAAGGGAGTTTCTAATATTTTCTCTTCCACCTTTGTGGCAGCAGTACACTCTCAAAGCTGTGCTCAGTTTCTCATCTCCCGGAAGCGTAATTATTTTCTTTGTGACATCAACATGCAGATTAAGACTGGTTTCGCAAGTTCTTTCTGGGCAGGCAGGACCCTTCAAGGTGATTATTAGCATTTCAATACATTAGTGAAGGTTACACAAGTGACTTTTGTAAGAGCAGTTTTCTAAACATCAGAGGCCTGATCCATAGTCCACAGAAAGCAATGCAAGGCCTTCCACTGATTTCAATGGGCTCTGTATTACAGAGGAACGAATAGAGATTCTCTGGTCTCAGCTAGATAGATTAATATTTTTATTTGTGATATTAAAGTTAACTAGATAACTGAAGTGACACTTTCTTGTTAACAGCTGCTTTTTAAAACAAGCTCAGAAGAAAAAAAGGGCTTTACAGGCTTTAATGATAAAGGAAGGTGCTGTCTTCCTTTCCCTTATCCCATTTAGATACAGACTTATTGGTGACTTAGAAGGTTTATCAAACTTTTCCATAAGCCAGGGCTGTCCAGTAGTGGTCCATGGGCCTCATGCAGCCTGCAAGGGGTTAAGCTGCAGGCCTCAGGCTCCTGCCCAGCTACCATGGGTCCGGCTGCAACAGCAGCCAGAGTGTCTGGTCTCCCCCTCCCTCCACTGACTTTTGCTGCCTGTCCCCACATGAGGGATGGGGGCATGTCCAGGGAATATAGGGTGAGCCTATAGCTGTGCTGGTGTGCAGTGCAGCTGTGTGTGTAAGGAAGTTGGGGGGGCAGTCCCACACAGGTGTGCAGTGCAGCAGTGGGAGGAGGTCTGGGTGCATGATGTAGCAGAAGGGCAGGGTGTCCATGTGGCATGTAGGCCAGGAGCCCATATGCATGCAGCCCCCAGATACTTAGAAGCTGGACAACCCTGTTCGAAGCAATACTATGTGAGCCTTACTTTTTGCTGGTCAAAGATACGTGCACATGCAATCTAGATGTAGCCTTCATGCTTTTAGCAAATTCTCAAGCCAGTACTTAGTGCTGCAAATTTTGTGCATAACTGAGTTGTGTTATGAACAGGGATCTGGGTTTTCTATTTGTTGCAGAAAAATGAAGATTATTTCCTCTGAAGGAATAAAACATGGATTTTCTCCTTTAAAGGAAAAACTTGGATTTTCCTCTTTAAAAAAAAAGACTAAGGGAAACCGTGGGTTTCCCCTTGCAGGATGGCAGCCTTCCAGCCTACAAGGAGCTGCTTGGGGCTGGGAGGAGGGCAATTGGAGGCAGGGGGTACCACGTGCATGTATATGCACCTGCACAAGCACGTGGCTGGCATATAGCCAGGTAGGGTTTTGGGAGCAGCTCTGGCAGCAGAATGCAGGTAAGTCTATGTGGGGGCGGTATTTGTGGGGCCAGGCTTCAGGGACTGTGTGCGTGTGTGAAGGGGATAAGTGTGTGTGTGTAGGGGGGGTGAATACCGGGGGGAAGGTATCCAAGCATTGGGCCTGTGGCAGGGCAGGGGGGGCAGGGAGGAGGCACCTGCCCCGCCAGCAGGGGAAGGGGGGGCATTTGGGAGTGGTGGGGAGCTGCATGGCTGGGACAGTCACAAGGGCCATTGCCCATGCTCGCAGGAACAAGGCAGCCAGGAGATGCTCCCAGAAGGACAGCCCTGTTCTAGGCCACCTGGCACAGTGTGAGAGCCCCAGCCGAGGCTGAGGGCATGCCATAGGCCTTCCTCCTTCTCCCTCCAACCTATGCCAGAGGCAGACTTGCTTTGCAGCCACAGCCACCATGCTCCAGCCCAGGCAAGATGGGGGCAGCTGGAGGCCCCCTCTGGCAGCTCGGGGAGTGGAGGGGCAGGCTGCAGGTAAGTCTGTGTGTTTGTACCAGCACTGGCACACCTGGGGGGGCTGTGGCTTGGGAGTGAGGGGCCCCAGAGGGGGCGGCGGTACTGTGGGTCAGGAGTGGGTTGCTCCAACAGGACCAG
>NW_017728947.1:68458600-68489518 GCF_001723895.1 Crocodylus porosus | reverse complement strand
GCAGGGGACTGGGGGTTAGGAGTGAGGGGCACCAACAGCATAGGTGTGGCACCAGCATATCAGGGTTGCTCAGTGTCACAAAGCAGCGGGGGGACAGCCTCAGCTGGACCTGCATCCTGGTGAGTGAAGGGCAGGGTGAGTTCTGATTTTCCATGATAAAAAAAACCCCAACAAAATTAAATGCCAAAATAGATAGGTATTTAGAATGTATTTAATTATAAGGATTGAGGCACTGGTAGCCTTCCAACTTGGTTTAAAATTTTAAATATATCAGTAAAATGTTGTGTTCAACTAGTACATATATACTGCATAGTGGTGTTTCATTTTTATTGTGGGAAAATGTGGATTTGTGGGGTTTAAATCAAATAACTTGTGATTTTTATCAGAGAAGTTGCAATTTTTAAACAGAGAAAACCAGGATCCTTGATGAACATAATACACCTAGATCAAGCTGTCCTACTGGAGCAGGCCATATGCAGGCCACAAGGGGTTACACTGTAGCCCCCAGGCTGCTGCCCAGCTGCTATTCCCTTCTTCACTCTAGCTGCAACAGCAGCTGGAGCCTCTGGGCTCCCCTCTTCTCCAGTTTTCACTGCAAAACAGTGCATTGCACAGCATGAGGAGCAGAGGGTGAACCTGGGGCTTCACAAACGTATGGTGTATCAGTGGCAGAAGGGGGCAAAGATGTGTGGTGCATTGTGGGGGAGGGCATCCCCATGGCTTGTAGCCCGGGAGGCTTGTGGCTTGGCCTGGCGTGGCCCACAGGTATGTAGCCCCCACTAGTATGGCCCACAGGGCATTCAGCCCTGAGTTGCTTAGAAGTTGGGCAGCCATGACCTAGATGAAATACCTAGAATTTTGGTCTTTCTAAATAAAACAAATATAGTTAAATTAACAAATCCACAGGCTGTGAAAAAGTCTATAAACATGCTGTTTGTATACTGCAGTCTAAAAAAATAACTAAAGGTTCAATTATTCTACTGGTCTGAAGGAAAGTAACAAGTTTTATGCACCAAAAGTTGGTCTGGGCTGACAATTTCTATACCGAGTTCCAGCCCAAGACAACTCAGAACAGACTACAAAATCTCTGGGAAAATAGAAAAGTTAGTGATTATTATGGAAATAAAGGCAAAGCTTTCATTATACTGGTTCCTGATGAGACCACTATATAGAAATGCCTCTGTAGTTTATAATGTAAATAGAACTCTGCATGGATCTGTAAAACATGACAGAAATAAAATGCTCTTTGATAGGAAAAGAAACTCCATGCAGTGGAGAAAAAATAGTCTGAAGATTGTGTTCTGTTCCTATAAAACTGTCACACCCTACATAAGAATACATGGTCTGATCCTGTAAATGGCAGCTCTTAGCCCAATATCCCATGTCACACAACAGCAGGGAATGGATTTGAAAGGGAGAGTGAACAGGGTATGAACATATGAATCGTGAAGACTACATAAAGGAAGTCAACAACTCTCCGACACTACCTACTGTAAAGAACTACAAGAAGATCCTACTCTTTTCACCATGAAACTCAAAAATACCATCAAATCATTTCCATCAGAACTACAAGAAAAATTACAGACCTTGATCCCCCGCCGATACCCAACCCAGGGACTTTTTACATGCCCCCTAAAATCCACAAACAAGGGAACCCTGGCAGACCTATCATATCCAACCATGGAACCCTAAGTGAGGAAATATCAGGTTTCATTGAATCAATCCTAAAACCACTTGTCACCCAAAGAGCAGGTTTTGCCCAAGACACTACAGGCTTTCTATGGAAACTTAAACACACAGACCACCTTCCCAGCAACACCCTCCTAGCCACCATGGATGTTACCAGCTTATACCACAACATGATGGTATCCAAGCCTGCCTTACATACCTGCAAGAGCAATATGACAACTCAGAGTACAGACCCAAAGACATTACTGACCTTATACGCTCTCCCTCACACACAACAATTTCACTTTTAACAACCAACACTTCCTCCACACCATGGGCACAGCTATGGGCACCAAAATGGCCCCACAGTATGCCAACCTTTTTATGAGCCACCTGGAAGAAGAATTCCTCAAGAGCTGCACCATAAAACCCTTGCTATGCTTAAAATATATCAATGATATCTTCATCATTTGGACTGAAAACCTGCAATCTCTGATTGAGCTCCATCAGAAATTCAATAATCATCATCCCTCCATCTGACTATCTCTTGAATACTCCAATACCAACATATCCTTTTTAGACACAATGATCAGTATCCAGAATGGTAACATACAAAGCACGTTATACAAGAAACCCACAGACCAACATGCATATCTGCACAAAGCCAGCAGTCACCCTAAATGCACCAAAAAAGCTGTGATATACAGTTAAGCCCTCAGATACCACCGAATCTGCACTGAGGAGAACACCCGGGATTGCCACCTCACCAATCTTAAAAGGGCTTTCATTCAACAAGGACACTCCTCCAGAGAGATAGATTGCTCGTATGAAAGAGCCACCTGGATACCACATGAACAATTGCTGCAGTACAGAAGAAAACCCCCCACGAATCGTACACCATTGGTTATGACTTATCACCCCTCCCTCAAATCCATACGGAAAATCCTCAAACAATTGCAACCCATACTAGGAGACCCTATTCTTAAAGAGATCTTCCCAGAACCACACATCCTAGCCTTAAAACAAGCACCAAACCTCGCTAACCTCAGCACTAGAAGCAAGCTTCCTACCGCCTAAAACGCACCAAATGGATCCAGACCATGCCATGACAAGAAATGCAAGATGCCAACACATCTCCACCACCTCCACAATTACTACACCCCACAACAGAGCCATCAGCATTCCTCCATATTACAGCTGCACCTCCAGAAACATAGTATCTCATCCAATGCACCAAATGCCCTCATGGAAAATATGCAGGAGAGACCAAACAACAACTGCACACCAGAATGGATGAACACCAGAAATCTACCAAAGACAAGAATACCCAACTACCAGTGGGCACATTTCTCACAAGAAAGCCACTCTCTCTCCAATCTCTCAGTTTTAATCCTCAAAGGGAACTTACAAAACACTTCTCAGAGATGATCCTATGAACTTCATTTCACCAACCTCCTGGATACAAAAAATCAAGGACTAAACATGGACATTGGATTTACGACACATTATAACTTGCCTGGCATCCGACTCCCCAGGTACCTCTCCACTATCAACTGCTACATTTATCTCCCTTTTCTCTCCCCCCCATCCAGCCTCTCTCTTACCCACTGACTCCTCAGTTTACATCTTTAGTGACTGCCTTTCTTGCATGCATACCAGCCTCTGGCTTTACTATTCATTCCATCTAGGAAGAGCGCACACCAACTGCAGAGGCTTCCTCAGCCTGACAAAGGGTTTTTAAACCCAAAAGCTTGCTAAGAATTTTTTTTCCCAACTATTTAAGTTGGTCTAATAAAAGATATCAGATTCACTGAACTTTGTCTGCCTATGTCCTCAGACCAATACAGCTACAACCTACACACACAGTATGACCAGGGTTTTTTCCCTTTTCTCTCACGTGCAGCCTCCACAATCAGGGTCTAGGGAGTTCCAATTCAGAGGCTGTACCCCTAACTCCCAGGCTACTGGTGCACCTTTCCTCCAAGAATCTGTTCAATCCCTTTTTGAATCTGGCCATACTGTCAGCTTCCACAACATATTGTGGCAATGAGTTTCACAGTTTAATTACACACTATGTGAAAAAGAACTTCCTTTTGTTAGTTTTAAACTTACTACCTACTATTTCATTTTCTGAGCCCTAGTTCTTATATTGTGAGAGATATAAATCCCTGTTTACTTTCTCTGCACTATTTAGTATTTTGTCAACCCTTACTGTATCCCCACGTGTCTCTTTTCTTAAACTGAATAAACCTAGCCTCTTTAGTCTCTCCTCATATGAAAACCCTTCCATACCACTAATCATCACTTATTGCTCTTCTCTGTTCTTCTTTAGACTAATTTTGTCTCCTCCACATTAGACCACGCTAGCAAACACTGCCATAAAAGTATACCCACCCATCTGCTTCTGTTCCATATGCACTAATGTATCTTTACCTGTGACCAAGAGCAGTGGTCACCATGCTTAAAGCAGCTAAGTTACAGTGTTTTGAGACTAAATTCACACTGAGTAGGAGTAAGTGGGTGGGGGGTATGTTTTGTCCAAGGTGTTCCTGGCATAGTCAAATTCAACAGCAACTGTGATGGGGTTAACTTTCAGCTATTTAAGTTTGAGGAGAGGGTGAGCAACGTTAAAGAGTAGACTCTGCTTCTCCTGTATGCATCCAGAAAGGCAGCATAGCCCACAACGGCATTACCACATCTCCATCCTAGTATGCAAGTCAGTTTCCTTGCTTAACACACATGTGTACCATTTCTGAATGGCTAATTTTTGGGGAAAAGATGCACGTGGTATGTGAGTAAATATATTATGAACAGACAAAGCAATTAAACAAATCAGTATTTAGCAATATATATGTTGTACATATGTTAATAGTGCAACAAAAATGGAAACATATGGTAAAATGTGAAAAAATGCTAACTTTCTTCTACCTGATATTAGTATTTCTTCAAGCATTTTATTATCTGTACCCTGATGCCCATGCCCCAGCTGCCCTGTTATCTCTAATCTATTAATCTTCTCAGTCCTCTTCTCTCCCTGTCTGATCTGAGAATTAATTCATTTTATTACACTGTCTCCACTACCTTTGATTCCTTTTTCTAGTCTCTCCCATCACAATGTTCTTATGCCATTGACTGCCTCCAGAGAAAGCCCCATGACTAGGTGGGCTTGTCAATTTAAAAAATGTATCCTTTCTTTGCTCGGTTCTAAAATGTTGTACTATTTCTCCACTCATTCTAGCACCTACAATTAATGTAACTACTACAATTAGCTTCTTCTTCCCATACCACAGCCCCCTAATTTATATATAAAGAAGTTTATCTTCAGAAATTCAGAATTATCACATTGTGCATATAGGTAAGCTACATATTTAAGAGACCCCTTGTTTTTTAAAATGCATCATTACTTGCTTCAAATTTCCCTCCCACAACAACTCCTGAAGTCAGCTTCCATGGTCTATTCTGGCACCTCTGTGCTGAATGGACTTCATACTCTGTTTTTTCTTATTTTTCAGGAAGTACCACACAATACCTCAACACTTGTTTAATTTAAACATGAAAAACCCTGAACTTCTCGATTTTCCTTCAATCCTTTCTTAGCTCACCATATTATTACTGGCAGACAATTCCACTACCATCCCCATCACTTCAGCTTGTAAATCTAGTTTTTACATATCCATATCTTATTTTTTGTCCATTTTTGCTATGTTTCCCTCTAAAATGTTATTCTGATTCTCTCCTGCCATGAACCTGGTGAATGCCACAGTTATCCAGTTTATCTGAACTATTTTTTCAGCTCCCCTCACTCCTCTCAAAATTTCCTCTTTAATCCTTTCCTCCTTTTGCTTGACTAATCCTTCACCTGGGTCCTCTACACAGAGTTCAAGCATGTTCTCCTCACTTGAAAAGTTTTATACAGTTCTGTATTACTTACATTTTCTTTTTTATATTGTTCTCTACCCCTTCTGCCTATTCTTAACTTGTTGTTCCCTTTGTTTTTTTCTCTGAATCATGGCCTTTTCCACGCTGCTCAAAACACCTGTAATGTTGCCCTCTTCCTATCCTTGCTATCTTTCAAATCTCTTTTAAAAAAACCCATTTCTTTCTCTTGCTCATCATGGCCGACATTCCACTCCCGTGCTCACTCCTTTTTGCCCTTTTTCAATCTCCTTTTTAAAAAAATCAGAATTCATAAGATTTGTTCTCCATGGCTAACTCACTTTTATTTATTTTAACCTGCATTTCTGCTTTTCCTGTCACCTTGATATTCTATGTTGATCCAATTTACATTGTAAAAGATTCAGAGTACAGATTGAGGGCAAGATTCACTGAGGAAGATAGACACCTACAGCCTAGTGGAGTTCACATCTCATTTAGGTACCTGGGCTTTTTACACATTGTATAAGGAGAATTATGTACCTGGGAATGGGATCCACAAGTTTCAGCAGGGAACTGCCAACATTTGCCCAGAAAAAATAAAACACTTCAAACCAATGACAAGGGCCTGGCTATTCCAATTCTATAATACATGTGTAACCCCATACAAAGTACCTAAGGTATAACAGCAAGCACATGCTGTAGCACTCCTAAAAACAGAAAAAGATTCTACAGATCCAAAGTGCTTCAGATATATATCTTTACTGTGTTATCATTTCAGACTCTTTGAATCCTTATCTTAAACTGGCTTTCAAAGAACACCTAATCCTCAAGAAAAGGAAATCCACCCAGGAAAAGCATACACTGATCAAATATTAAACACCCGCAGCACATTAAAGATGGCTTCCAAAAGGGAATGTTCACTGGTGCCATATTTATGGACCTATCAGCAGCTTATGACACTGTAAACCGCCAGAAGCTCCTTGAAAAAAAAAAGATACAATGAAAGATTACCAACTGTTATCAATAATGCAATCCTTCCTAGAAAATCAATGATTCTACATTGACATATGTAGGAAGTGCAGTCAATGGCGAAAACAAAAGAATGGCCTACCTGAAGGGCACATATTCTTCATTCTTATACTATTTAACATCTACACCAATGATCAGCCAATTTACCCTGGCACAAGAAGTTTTATTTATCCAGACAATGTGTGTACAGCAAAAGCTTTGTTATCTGGCACCCAAAGGGAATGTGGGGTGCCTGACAACCAAATATGCCAGTTACCTAAGAGGCCTGAACAGGTGTCTCTGCCTGTTTGGGCTGCCGCCTCTCCCGACATCCTGTATGTTGCTGCCCCTCCCACCATGTTGCCACCCCTCTCACTGCATCAGTGTGCCAGGGAAAAGGGAGGAGGGCCCTGCGCAGGTTGCTATACCCTGGGCCATGGGGGCTTAGTGAAACCAGAAGTGCCATGGTGGGCACTTCTGATTTTGTTTTTACCTTACAAGCCAACATGACAGCTCATAGAGCATGCCAGTTTGTAAGGTGCTAGATAACGTGGCTTTTACTGTACTACCACCCAAACAGAGAAGTTCACTCAGGTCAAAGCCACACTGGCATCGCTGCTCAATGGATTGTCAGATGATTACATCAAAAATCAACTACATGTAATCCAAAAAACCACAGGTTAATCTTTTCTACCTTTGGAACCAAGATGCTATTAAGTGACTCAACCTAACCTTAAATGAAATAGCTCTTGCCCACTGCTGAAATTCTGCCTACTCGGGAGTGACTCTCACCAGTGGTTCATCAGTGGTTCTCAACCTTTTTTATACCAGGACTCATTTGTAAACATCAATGGTCAGTCTCGACCCCATGCTCCTCACTCCCGATGCGCTGCCCCCCACCCTTAGTCCCTAGCCCCGCAGTGTGTGGGGCAGGAGGTGAATGTGGGGCATGAGGGGCCCCAAGGAGCCCCTTGCAGGGTAGAACTCTGACAGCCTGCAAGGGAAAACCCATGGTTTCCCACATTTTTGTCCTTTAAAGGAGAATCCATTTTTAAAGTTTATTGGCCCATTTTTTAAGTTTGTGGCCCTTTCATATATTCTCGTGACCCACTTTTGGGTCGCAACTCACGGGTTGAGAAATGCTTCTCTAGACCACACACTTTCATGTAAAGGTAGTGTAAAAATCATGTTGTAGCCAGGGTCATCAGAAATTATGCAAGAGGCAAGGATTTATTACAATGGTATCTTTTATTGGACCAACAGTATCATTGGAATTAAGTTAAGTAAGTTTTCAAATGTAAGACACTCTTCCTCAGGTCTCTGATCACAGGAAGCCTGGCATAGCATAGTGATCAGAAACCTGAGGAAGAATGTCTTGTCTAACTTTATCCCAATTACATAGTTGATCCAATAAAAGATATCACCCTAAGAAATCCTTGCCTCTAGCACATAAAGCACATACAGAAAAGACAAAGTGCAAAGTTAGTCCCTGGGACAACATATTAAAGGAGCTCATCAACTCCAAATGGAGGGCAATCCAACAACGTTACCCACTACTGTGCTTGCACTTTGTTATTCAACAACTGAATAACCATGCCAGGTTTAGGAAAGATAGGCACATGAAAAGAAGCTAGACACTGTGCTGAATGAAAATTACGGGTGCATTGCTGGATGCCTTAAACCAAAGAATGTCAAGTCTCCATTTACGTGACAGTCACCCCACCTGACATCAAGAGAACAGTAACAAGCAAAACAGAATGCATTAGGCAGATCAAAGATAAGACGTACCCACTATATGGCCACATTGCGGCTCCCAGTAGACTAAAATCATGGAAAAGTTACTTCTTTAGAATGCAGCCACTGGATGAAACACTGGCAATCACACAATTAAGAATGTGGGAACCATGACTAGCAGTGACCCAGGAAGGATTTAGGACTAATATCAAAACATCTCCCTTCAGGCATAGAGCTTTATTGACCAACATGGGGAGTCCTGAACTGTCTCTGTCAGTGAGACCAAAGTTAACATGCAACTGTGGGGATATACTAACAATGCAAACATCATTTGCAAATGCAGAGGAAACTTTCAGATTAGAGAACAACTACTGGCCTGCTCATATATGAGAGAACCACGTACTAACAAGGATCTCACTAAGGCTACATATCGAGCAACAGTATCTACTCATTTTGGGGCTCAATTTAACCATGGTGACAGAACATGAGAAGAAGCAACAGCATGCTGAACAGAGAATCACCAAATTTAGCCACTAGGAAGTTGTATATTTTAAGCCCAGCCCCTTCCTTTAACTTAGGTGCTTAACTGGGCTGGTGAGAGACACCCATCTCTGATCAGGATTCATAAACTTGAACCCACTCCTGTATTTAAGTGTCTCTATATTGTTTGTAAAAACAGACAATGGTGGTAGCAGCATTTTAGCCAACAGCTCAAAATTAAGGTAATCACCCCAACAATTGAAGCCCTGGGTTCAAATCCCACCTCTGCCAGAGGGGATCTAAACCGGAATCTCCCAGTGGGGACCCCAGCCACACAGCTACAAATTACTGGGAAGGTTCATGTAGTCCTACTTGTTAAGTATGGAGGGAATACTTAAATATTTATTAAGCACCATTTAAAGCACAAGTGTGAGCATGACTCTAGCTTAGCGGACAGGGCACACACTGAGGAAGGAAAGAGAACTGTTTGCTCATCCTTAAACCCATATTTCTTATACATTAAGTGACTGATCTAACCACTGTCCTGTTGGATAAAGGTAGGGATACCACCTACTTGTCTTGTGTGGCAATATATGTGCTCTGAGAAAGCCTACAGGATGAGACTTTGCAAGTGAGGGAACTGAAGGAACAACTATTGCATGAACTCTGGGAGTGCTTAGGCAAGAGCTAGATGTTTAGTGCTATCAGGAATTACATAGTTGTGTACATGTGCTCCTGCAGAAACGTGTCAATGGGATTTACCTGTGGAAATGTACACACAAACGGACTTTAGGAATGGGATTGGTGAATGCCACTGAAGCCTAGATATTGGACTTAGGCCCTTAGCCTAGATATTAGATTCAAGTGTCCCTTTAGGTGCCTTATCCCCAGTGAGAATCTACTCTGGGTTTTTAATCTCTGTAAGAGGCTATTAATACAATTTATTAGTAATAAACTTTTAACCTATATAAATAATTCACATAACAAGCTCTGGGACTGTAGAACATAAAATGTAGTGTTGCCTACAAATACCCTAATTTGAAGTTTTTGTGGATAAACTGCTGAACAACTTCTAATCTTACCCACACAGGTATTGAATAGGGCAGAACTTACGTTTTCCAACTCTCTTATATTTAAGAAAGAGGGGTCAGGCAGTTTCTGTTGGACAGTAGACATTCCTGTAACTATAAAGATGTACTTTTTGGAAGGCTCAAATACATGCTAAACGCTGAGTGTCACAGAAGACTTTTTTGGTTTTTTTACTTAATAAATGCACACGCACACCAGACAATTTCTGTTAAATGCAGATATTTGAGTCTCTTGCATTTAACAAGAAATACAGACCTTGTTTTCTACTGTTCCACAGAAGTTTGGTTTAATTTCTCTCCTCTTGGATATAAGACATTGTGGTAACGGTAATCTATGTAATTACCATAGTAATTTAATAATTGCTGGTTATATAATTGTGGGTGTACTCCAGACCCGTGAAAGATCTATACTATCTGCCTTATTAGTTATAATGTGAAAATAATAGAAAAAGTATGTTTGTTGATATTTGCATTGAAAACATGGGAACCATATAGTAACTAAAATGTATCATTACTATGATAAATTATGACTAAAAATATTGCATGACTATTGCTATGTTAACTATTGCTACTGTAGAATCCTACCATTCAGTATTTCAAACATGTCCCAACAAATCAGAGTGGTATTTATACAGAAACAGCCGTAAAAAATGTTAACAGAAAAATGTCAACATAAATGGTAAACTGATGTACAAAGTTTCTGTTATTCATTATATCAGAGTTCACTTTGCTTTATTTTTCCCCCAACAATAAGAAATTATTGCTATACTATACTAGTTATTACATTTCTTAGCTCTGTTGAAATACAGTTAGTACTCAATATGTTCTGTGAAGAACTTGGTTAAGATATGTACCATAAAATAAAATATTTATATTTATATAGGACTGGCTTTACTCAAGGATTTTTAAAAATTATTATTGGTATTACCATTGCACTGAGGATCGGGCCCCAGTCATTGATGTGGATATCTTTGTGCCATGCACTGGGGGCATCTACAAGTGCTATTAAGGCGCAGCAATAAACTCCAGCACATATCACACCAGAGTTTATTCCTCCTGGGTATGGCATTTGAACGTGGGCCTGGAACTGCAGCACATTAAAGTGGGTTGAAACAGCCCCGGCTGGCAGGAGGCCTGCAGTGTCAGCCTGCCAGCCCAAGACTGCTCTGCACTGGCTCAGTGTGCTGCAGAGGGGCTGGCTGTGGCATGAGGGTGATTCTGTGCAGGACTAGCTGGCAGACAGCCCCTAGACTGAATCAGTCTTGTGACACAGTCAGGCCTGTCAACGTCTACATGTGCGTTACTGCGGACTTAATTAAAATTACTCCATCTTAATAGCACTGCCCATGTAGACACTAAGACGTTTACTGCAGAGCTAATTAGGCAACTCCATAGTAAACATCTTGTGTAGGTGCTTCCATTGTAACTCAAAAAGTTAAAAATCTAAGTTTAAGAGCACAGACAAAAAATGTGTACAGACAGAGAGAGGGGAAAGCAGTCAGGAAACAATGAGGTAATACTAATCAAAACAGGCTAAAGCTCACTGAACCAAGTATCTAATGATCTTACTGATTACTGGATTATCTAAATATAATGCCCTAGTAAGACATCATTTTACAAATTCATATAAATAATTTACATACTATTATTTCTAGATGGGAGTGTTATATAGACATATAGGCTCAAGGACAAGAAAACAGTTCTCTTTCCTCCCTAGTCTGATAAGAATATGTAAATATACTGGTTCCCAACACATTATGGATTTTTCTTATTGTTTATGTATTATTGTTTCTTTTCTTTTTTTCAAGTGCAGTAATGATATATAATTCAGGCCCTGCTACATGTTTCACTTAAGGCAAGATTAACCAATCAATTGTGTTTTAAATTGTAACCTGGCCACGCAATCAATCAACTAATGGTGTAATAAAACAAGAAATAAGCCACAAAATCATTCTACAAAAATGCATAATAACTTGGTGGCTGATTCCTTTCAGACTGTTAATTGAATATGTGACCAGGTAAGTCCCTATCAGGATTTCAAGGACAGATATGAAACATGGAAGATGCCGAATTTTAGCCAGTTTGGGATTTAAACATCATTGCCAAACAACAAGAAAGATTTCTACACCTCCCTGGGAGTCTGCCATTGAACACCATCAGGGAAAGAATCCTGCCTTATCTGCACATCAAAGAGCAACTCACAAAGACACTCTCACAGACCCAGAGGAACAGACTTCCACCTTCAGCTTCCTCTGTGCAAAAATGAAGTTTATTTTCTACCTATGGGAACTTTTGACCATCTTTAATTTTCCCTGAGCCTGAGGAAGGGCATGTGTGGCTGAAAGCATGCAGAAAAAGATCATTTTTTGTAATTTATTTGGTCTAATAAAATGCATCATCTCTGAACCAAGGGTTCTAGAGTTTTGCATTTCTTTAAGAATGCAGGGAGCACTAGTTAAAAAATGCATCTAAATCATGCAAAGTTAGATGCTAGAATGAGTAAATTGGCTTGATATTCTATAAACTGGTGTTAAACAAGAGCACGCAATATTGTCGTCTTATGTAAAACCTATGAACCTTCCCTATTTGGTGCAATAAAATGCAAGAACAGTCTTTCAACTAGCAGACTTAATTATCTTTAAAATTTTACTTAATAGTTTATCTTTTTTGTCACAGTACCTGGAAAATCCTTAAACTCAATACATCATGTTATAAATGTAGATTAAGAGTGTAATTTAATTTTTTTATACACAGCTGAAAAAGGAAGAAAAAGAGCAATTTCTTGAGAACCTGCTTTAAAATGAGTGATTACTAAAAAGGTTAAGTGTGAATATAAACAACCAGAAAGAGTTTATTTTTCCACAAAGAACTGAAATTAGAAATAAAAACTAATCCTTTCAAACATTAGATAATGGTTCAGACTGACCAGTTGCAGGTTAGGAAAATATAGGGCTCAAAGGCAGACATTAGAGAGCTCTTAAACATCACAATATTATCCAACGTATGATGGAACATCACTATTTTAATATTATAGGATGCTGGGTTCCTCTATAATTTAGATGCCCCTGGCCACGGCTGTATTAGCCCTGCAGTTAATCCACCCTTGAGACTTGACTGGTAATTATCCAAGTTGGGAGATTTACACCTCTTTAAACACGCTAAAATAGCATGTGTCAAGTCACAGAATTTATTAGTCGTTTACTAAAAACCACCTGCGTGTTAGAATCTACTGGTGCTTCCTGTGATCTATGAGTTTCTTTCTTCCTGGAAGAAAAGTCAACAATTTCATTTTATGCAGGATTATGAAGAGACTAGTCTACCTACATAAGCAAATTCCTGGTTGGGAAGGGGAACTAGCTGTTAAACCTCCCTTATTCAGAAGTGAATTCCATTGTCAGGGAAATCACTAATGCCCCCAGTGTCAAGGGATTCTGCCTCATTCCTGCTGCAGGATCTGCTGGAGTGTAACTGCTTCTTTGGTTGCTAGGTAACGACCAACTCATTATATGTCATTATCAGCACCCTTGAAAAAGGAAATTGGCATCTGCTTCCCATTTGGGGATACCAGTGATTGAAGTAATAGCACTGGAGCAACTGCCAAAAACCCCTTGGTCTCCCAGAGCTTGGTATGTGAATACAGCAGGTGCCGACTTCAAAATCCATCTTTGAAGTTTTAGGTTCTGTAGCTTTTGTGATCCTGACTAAATGTAGCATATAAAGGCAATAGGGTGGCCTATCCCAGCTACTGGCACTGATAAACCTCATTTTTAAATACCAAGAATGAAGAAAATATCCTCCCCCTAAATTCTGGCAAACATGTGGCTTATCTGATTGGGGCAAAATTTATCACAAAGACCTACTGTAAAGCCTGTACTAGAAGCAGAGAAGAAATCAACAGTACTAGGATGGAAACAGATTGAAAAAAAAGCTTTTCCTCTTAGCCAGGGTGTGAAAGATTTGAAGAAACTTACCAAGGTCATATAGGACTCTAGCAATATCCTTCAATAAATCTCTGCAATGTTTGGTAACTGTAAGCAATTTGGTCAATATACCAAAGACTAAATATCTAACTTTAATGCATTTAAACTGTTTCTCTCATTAGCACTTCACAGTTTCTTTTGCAATAAGAGAAAATAAAAGTCTGTCAAGGAATAAAAAAACCCCACAAAACGAGAAAAAAAAAATCCGCCCAGATACCATATGTCAAACCCAGCAAATTTATTAATGTAATATCTTCACTGCACAAAGATGGTATCTACTAATTTTCATAATGTCTTCACATGTCGACAACCATCAAAGTATCCACAGCACTAGCTGAACACAAGCACATGAAGTAATTCCTCAAGACAGGCATAGGTCCTTTTATAATCAGATCTCTATACCTATTTAAGTCAAATTTGAAAACAGCAAAAATTTTAACAAAATACAAGCCATGGGGAAAAAGGGGGCAGGGAAGGGGCACTGAAGAGTGGAGATAATCACTTTAAGTTTATGCAGCCCACTAGAATGGCCATGTTTGAGGATCAAACCGTAGTACAGGGATGGCCAACCTGTAGCACAAGTACCCCAAGTGGCACAGATAACCTTTGTGTGTGACACATGGCAGACTGGGGATGGAAAGGGTAGCACAGCAGCAGACAAGAGAGGGAGCAGAAAGCAGAGCAGCAGATGGGCAAGGATCCAAGAGCAGGGAGCAGAAAGCAGAACAGCATATCTAGACAGGAGTATAAGGGCAGAAAGCAAAAAGTAGAGTAGCAGATTAGGCAGAGGAAGGGGAGTGGAGTGGCATTCTGGGTGGACCTGGAGCTTAATTTGTGGCACTCCTCCAAAAAGGCTGGCTCCTACTGCTGTAGTACAACAAGGATTACTTTCCCTCTTACCTTACCCTTAGACTCAAATCTCTTATTCTCAACAAAGTTGAAAACCAAATGTAGTTAAGTAGAAGTTAGCTGTTTTTAAGTTCTTCAGTAAATAAATACAAGGTACAGGAACAGATGTGAATGGAATACCCAGAAGGATTTTAATCACTACAAATAAAGCTTCAGCTTCTGACATCCATCTGGGGAAATTGTGAGTAGTTTCACTGACATCACTGATAGAAACTGGAACATCCTTAAGCACTATGCTCAGTTAAGACCATTAGCAACGCTGTTCCTGAACTTGAACATTTGTTCACGTGTCCATTTCCATATTTGTAATACTCAATTTATGTACAACTATTAGAATTTGTGTATTTACACTTAACTGACCACTAAGGGTTAGATGTTCAAAGGGCAGGTAGGCACACGATTCTTATCATGTTTCATGTCTGGTTCTTGGAAAATTTTCCTTTTCATGACCAACCATATTAAGAAAATAACCTACTACCAGGTAAAACTCATATCTGCTTTTGCTCAGAAGCCTGAAAACACCACCATAATAACAATGCAAAAAAGTGAATAACAGAAAACATACCTAACACCTGGAAGAAACATACAACACATACTCAAAGACTGTTCTTCAAGGACATTTATTTCAATAACTGCTTAAGTGGAAACTCAAATTACAATATAAGTATTTTGATTTTTTTTTTTATGTGAAGCAAACAACAATTTAAGTTCTTACCTGCCTCAACAGTTTCTCTATTGCAGACATGACCATGAGTCCCCTCCAAACAACTGGCGCAGTTTCTTCTACCAAGAAACCCATAGACATGCTGAAATGGTAAAGAAAATATTTAACTTTCAAACATGATCCTAAAGGGAATTATACTAAGTACATCTGTAAAGTAGCTTGATTTAAAATAAAACATATGCTTACCATTCAATTCCATAATTCTTAAGAGGCCTCATTAAGTTTTCTAAAATAGAAACAAAAAAGTTATTTAAAAAAAAGGCAGTTGTTCTATGAATACACTCCTATACATATCCTTTGAGATGCAGGTTTTTACACACACCAGCAATGGGTTTCCCCTTTTTTCACCCTCTCCAATACTCTTACCTTTCTATATTTTCAAAGCAACAATCTGAATGATTGTGGGTTCTCAACCGTATACTTTTTTCAAACTATAGCAGTTTACTGGCACAATTCACCATCTGTTGGTCAGACTTTGCATATATTCACATTTGATTTTGAGTGCTATTGATAAACCTCTGAATAAACATAACAGCTTTGAAGGGGGAGAGGGAGCTATTGCTCAGGAACACACATCAGATAAGTTGTTACAATGTAACCGCTACATTTGCTTGATCCAACAGCTATTCATTTAGGCTGCCTGGACATGTTAGAGGTATTGTGCAATTAACTTGCTAATTGAGTAATTACCTTAAAACCACCTATTTTGCACATGTAGCTATCATGCCATAAAAAGCTGCAACCAGCTATAAAAGTTAGACCTCAAAAATGTGTACTAACTTTATAGCTGGTTACTATCAAGCTTTAATATGCATGTATAGCAAGGTCTCCCCCTGCAGCTGGGGGGCCCATCAGCTGACAGGGCTCCCACCTGCAGGGGTGCAACATGCCCAGCCAGGGCTAGGAGTCCTGCATCTGGGTCAGCTGCAGCAGCTGCCAACTCTGAGTCACAGCAGCATGGTGACCCAAAGTCCTGCAGCTCTGGATACAGGTGCCTGGACCCACCTGGGTCCCAGCACCCAGGGGATATGGCTGCCCCAGGACTACATGAAGCCCTCTGGGGCCTAGAGAATGTGGCAGCCATAATCCCCCAAGACCTGGGAGTTTCACACACCCCTGGGACTAGGAGATCACAGCAGTCACAATTCCCCAGCCCCAGGGGTTTCACACACCCCCGAGCCTGAGAGATCATGGCAGCCATTGTCCCCCAGTCCCAGGGGTTTCACGTACCCCTAAGCTTGGAAGATTGTGGCTGCCACATCCCGCAGGCCCAGGGGTTTCATGCAGCCCCGAGTCTGGGAGATCACGGCTGCCACAATCTTCCAACCCCGGGAGTTTCACAGACCCCAAGCTTGGGAGATCACAGCTGCCTCAGAGGTGGGGTCCTTCCCCGGCTCAGACCCCTCAACTGAAGGAGCTCCCCTAGGATTGGACTCCCCCTACACCAGCAATAAGGCATAATGGAATCTAATGCATGATTCCACAATCACACCTACTGCCATGAACATGTAGCACAGCAAGAGGTGCTGTTGTGTGAATCATACATTAGATCCTGTCGTGCCTTTACCAGCACGCGTAGAGGGGGCCTGAGTTAAACCGCTGCTCTTGCAACAGCACCATGTAGAGGTAATAATTAAATTATAACAGTACACAGTAAATTATATAATTATATCTGTATTTTCTGATATTAAAGCAATCATTATATGACCCATCCATATTCTTAAATCCCCTCCCAAAGGAATATAAGCCCTTGATTTGCCCTCCTCCACTAACAAAAAATTGTCTGTGTTGCTGCTGAGCTGCCTGTAACAGAACAAAGAGTTCTCCAGCAACAATCTCACAATAACACCATACCCAAAGGTGACAGTGACTTGAAGTCCACCCTCTCTAAAAACCTCTGTCTTGGGAATGATTCATTCCCTCTTAGCCAAAGCTGTGTAGCCACATGTGCCTGCTCACACAGAAATCTACTGCTAAAACTCCAGCTAAACTTTGCTGCTTCTAGGATCTCCTTCGGATGTGGGGGAAAAGAAGCAGCGTAGAACTCCCAAAGGAACAGAGATATTTACTTGGACTTTGCAGAGGAGATGCAAAAATTCAAGTCGGACAGGAATGCTGTTCACTGCAATGCCAAGGGAAAGAAAACTGCAATAATTCTACCAAAAGAAAAAAGAGGGGGCTGAAAATTAGGGGCTACAGCTACTGTACAAAAACCAATGCCAATCTGAGCTCAGACACAACCAACAGCCCACAGAGTGATGGTGAGCACACAATGAAGTCCAAAGGAAGGCAAGTCAGAACTGGAAAAAATGACAAAGAGATCACTGAGCAAAGGGACAGGGAAGACGCAGAGCCTCCATCTAGGAATGGGCTTTTTGAGACATAACCAAAAATCTAGAGAAAGAACCCCTCAAAGAGCAGGAAGGAGGCTCAGCTAGATATAATTTAATGCATACTGCACATCCCCTCAACCATTCCCTCCCTCTCTAAAAATAGTGGTCAACATATCCAAGTGGGGAACAAAGGAATTCTGTCTTAAAAGTAGCTGCTTTATTTTAAAAGCGTGCACTGGCAATAATTGACAACAAATGAAAGAAAAACTATTTTAAGTGACCATAAAGCATTCCCAAATATGAATTTTAGCAAAAGCTTTGATACATTCAAACTAAAACCTTTTGCAGGAAGATAAAATACTTTAAAAACACAATGCAAATAAATTTAATACATTCAAAACTAAAAACTAAACACAAATTACCAGTCAATCATTCAAATTCAATATTTTGAAAATACGAAAGAGTGCTTGAAAGAAATCGCTAACTGGGCATTCAAATTACATGATTTTGCAGAAATACTATCATATGCTTGTCAGATGCAAGTTTTCTAGTCAAAATATTTTGGTTTTCAATTCAAAAGCACAAATACAAATCAAATTACTTGCATGTTGTGCTTGGATACAGAAAAGAGGTAGAAATAGTTGCTGGCACATGAAGATTGATTTGGGCTGACTCTCAGAACTAGCTGGAGATAACCACTCTTTTCCAATAACTGATCTTCTGTTTTAGTTTGACCTGGATATCATTAGCGTCCTCTGGCACTGATTTCACTGAAATTTTCAAGCAAGTGGTTTTTGATTGTTGCCAGCACATTTCTAGGAAGTGCCGCTGTAATGAGACATGCTGCTCTGCAATGAGCATCTCTATGAAGAGCGCAGCAACATCTGAGTGGGCAAACTCAAGCTATTCAACTTACTTTCATGGGCCTTTTTCACTCTCAGAAGCAAAATATCCATAGTAGCCATATACCAGTGTTCGTAATACATTTAGTAGTCTTTACTAAAGTACCTCCACAGCCGAGGGTTTCAAGTGTAACCCCATGTATTGACCACGATACATACCAATGTATGCAGAGGGCTACTCCCTCCATCCTGCTGAAAACCTAACCATGATAAAGAAGGAGACAAGCGAGGACATGAACTCAAACTATTTAAGGGTTCTGAGTCCAGAGATGATGGAGGGGGGAACACAGTCTGGAAGAAAGACAGAAGGCTGACAGTGACAGATGCACTGAAAAGTGCACAATCATGCAGCCTCCCAGGCACCACATTTATGCTTGCAAGGTTTATGGAGCAAAATATCCAGTTTACATCCCTACCAGCCACTAACTGTGGACAACTCTTTTTCTGAAGCCTAGAGGCATACATCACCCCTTCCCTCTTCAGATACCAGCTTGCCTATAACATATCGTTTCCACCGTCCCTCAGTGGACAAGATAATAGCTGAGTACAAATACACACAAATATATGCAACCTGCAATGCAGCTTAAAGCAGCCAACACCTTGAGTACTTTCTTCAGAAACATGATTATTTATTGCTGAAATGTTCTATTTTGTGAAAACTAGGATTTACTTCTCTTGTTTTAGCTACTGTTAAAGTATATTCCTAAGGCTTCACCACAGCCATAAAGTGTCTCAACGTGCTCTAGTAATTAATTTCCCTTGTGTCAAACTGCTCAAAAGCAACAGTCATTTTGCTTCTTCCTTCATACTGCCATCAGCCTCACAAAGAGTATGTAAAACACAACAAGCAACAGCAATAAGAATATTTGACATACTGAGATCCAGGCTAGCCATAAACTCCTCTACTTTCCCTTTAGTAGGGAATGCACACAGCTTTCTCATGCTGCACCTGCTCTGTTGTTGCTCAGGTACCCAATGTTATGCATGGCTTAGAATCATGAACTGGGAAAACAAAAGATAAGCTGGGTTTCTGGGAATCACATTTGGCATTGCAAACCCACCCCAACATGCAAATTTCTGGTTCACAAAAAATTTCTGGTGCTACTTTTCAAAAAATCCAGTATCCCTACAGTTGAAAACACTGGGGCATCTTCCCTGAGCACACATGGATAATGTCAATGAAATGTCCTTGGTGAACAACCAGCACTTTCATATTTACAGAAAAGTACTGTGATTCTACTAATGCACTCAGAAGCAGAGGGGATAGCACTGGTAGGAATGTGCTATGTATCATCTCGCCGCATTTACAGAAGCCCAGTGCATTGAGTTCCTCCAATTTTTCACCCAGAAGACCAATCCTGTATAGTAGGACATGTTCAACAGACTTGCACCCCAAGATGATGACTACCCACTGACTGATGATAAACAGTTTGCAAGTTTACAGAGTATGAGTGCCACCAGTTTCTCTATTATCAAAGCATCTCTCCTCTCTGAACTAGAGGGCTAGGCCAAGTTCACCCTATATCTTGTGGAAGAAATCAAACTTCGCGTTGTGGTTGAATCAGAACTGACAGAGCCAGATTTTCTTTATTTAGAGCTATACCGTGATCACAGGGAGAATTCCATACAGCAAGGGGAATCACCCACTTGTCTGTTTCAAAGGATTTCTCAGACTCTCTAAGTTTAAAAGCATATTTATACTAAAGACAGAGAAAGAGATAAAAAAATTCACCTTGGAGAAACAAAACAATAGTAAATTACACAGAAACTTAGAACGTTTACTTAAACAATTACCTATGCATAGGGCTATCTCAAGGAATGCAGGAATGCAGATTCCTTATCTCAGAACTTTTGAATTAAGTAGTATCAGCACTTTTGGTCTTTGTCTGTTTTTTTCTAGTCAAGTAAGCCAATTACTTCTACAATCTGCATGTGAAAAAGTACAGCTGCTAAGAACCTAGATTTGTTTTCTGATCCAAGCAGAGAGCAGTAGGATCATTTCATAGGTAAACACTGCTATTCCACGATAAGCAGTGAATGCTGGCAACATCTGGCATCCTTCATTCACCAATTATATCATTCATTATGCCTCAGTTGGCTTATTGCAAACTGTTTCTACTGTTGCACATCAGACTGCAGTGGTAGTTGTAGCTCCAAAAATGCCATAGTCGTACAATCATAGGGTAGGATGGGACCTGAAGGGTCATCTAATCTAACTCTCTACCAAATGCTGAATGTTGTATTTGTATACCATCCAAAACAAGTGCTTACCAAGTCTCTCAAAACTGACAAAGAAGGCAGTTGCTATTTTAGTAACATGGTGAGGGCCCCGGAAAGTTAAGACAGCCCTGTTATCTCAGCTGGCGGGTGCAGGGAGCCCTCCAACACACTCCCCAGCAGACCTGGAAGTGGATCAGAAATGATTCTGATCCACTTCTAGGTCTACTGCCAAGTGTGCTGGGGAGCACTCCTGTGGGACGCTCCATCTGTCCCACCATCACAGCATTCACGAGCTAACTGGTACCTTGAGGTACATAGAAAAAACGTTTAAAGCTGTGTCTATGTCCAAATCGCCAAATCTTTCCGAATCTCTCCAAATAAATTTGGAGGGTTCTGATTTGATTCTAAGAGATTAAAGGGTCTCCCAATTCAATTTGAATTTGGAGATTCGGCCACCCAATTGGGCCAAATCTCCCTGCATCGACCATGCAGGGACCGAAGCTTCACACAGCCCTAATGCGTAGGAGTCTTCCTTCAATAGTAAGTCCTACAGTAGTCGGTGACAAGGGCAAGTGACAGACCTACATGAGGCAATAATTGTATGCTGGTCGTTTTGCACTTGGAACTGAGACAGATGTGCAACTGAAGCGAAGGACAGCACTTACGGCCACAGAACTTGACCAATTTGATATCTACTCTGCTACATTTAATGAAACCAGACATGCAGGAGGGGGGCAGAATACAGGGCACAGTGGAAACTACTCCTTTTGGGGTTTTTTTTGGAAAGGAAAAGCCAAACAAGACATAGCACTAGTTTTGTTATCAAGCCCAAGGTTGTTACTCAGATGCCGCAATGTCTAGACGTCATCAACAAGTGTTTCATGACCCTTAATCTTCAAACAACCAAGAGACAACATGAAGCAGTCATCAGTGAAAGGCATCCAGGAGGCATGCAAAGAATCTGTAGACTTCTCCACAAAGAAATATCAGCACTGGTTCAATAAGCATGATAGGGCTCTGGAACAGTAATGTCTATGGAAAATTTGCCATGTCAATTAGAAGTACAGAAAAATAAATTCCAACTCAAGCAATCATCACCAGTTTTGAAGTCATGTCTATACAGCATCAGCTCCATTGGACAAGACATAAGGATGGCTGACAACTAGGTCCCAAAACAGGTCCTATACTCCCAACTCACCAATGGTCACCACTCTAGAAGTGGGCAAAAGGAGAGATTCGAGAACACCTTGAAGGTCAAGCTGAAGAAGTGCAATATTAATATCAATACCTGGGAGATTCAAGCACTGAATCATCACCAATGGTGTTGTGATAAACAACAAGCCACTGACTATTTCCAGCAAACTTGCCTCACACTACTGAGGCAAATAGATAAGACAGATGCAAAGGAAAAGAACTGTGACCTGATGTGACCAGGGATCTACTCCTTCTCCTTGGAACTATTTGCCATGTCTGGAGTTGAACATGCAGATCTTGGATGGGTCTCCTCAGTTATCTAGGGGCACCCTGATAACTTCTCTATTTACTAGAAGACTATCATCTTCCTTGCAGGGGACTGCCATCATCATTACCACCACCAGCAATGTCTCTGCTGACTGTGTTCACATTGTTGTTGTGATGTTATGCGATTCAGTTTACCTCCTTGGTCTGTACATGGAAAAGAATGGGTTAAGTGCCAGGGTTGGCTATCTGGAAGAGAAGAGATCAGATGGGTGTTTAGCATCAGCACAGCCTTGAATGGCTTTGTTGACAATGTTATCTCACCAACAAAGGTGAGATAACAGGAGAAAGGCATGACAAAGGGAGAGCTGGCTGGAAGCAAGCTGGCTGCTCCAGGCTACAGGAGTCAGGTGACTGAAACAGGATGAGCATCTCTGGGGTGCTCAGGGCTGTATGGGACAGACTGGGGGCAGAGGGACTGATTAACCTCTTTGGAGGAGAGATAGAACCTCTTACCAGTTGGCCTTTGCTCCAGTAAATGCCTTTATTGAAGACTGCTATGCCGCTTTGAACTGTGGGTTGCGCTGCGTCATCTCAAGAGAAGGTGAAGTCCCTCTCTCAGCAGACATGGATACTCACTTCTGGAGTCAGGGAAGGCGAGAAACGAAAAGGGCAAGGGTCTTAGAGTGGAAAGCATCTTGGGCTCAAGCTCCTTGCTCAAGAGGTGAAGCCTGGACTGACTTCAAAGGGTATTCTCAGAGAAGAGACAAGGCTGCAGCAGTCCTGAGCAAATACCCCATGGCCTGGAGGACACTCCATGACAATTTGTTAAAAATGTGTTTTTGCCTCAAGGCCTAGAGACTTCATCTTTACTAATTCAGGAAAAAAAAAAAGGTCTTGAGCTCTAAACACCAGATATCCATCATGTGTATACAGACCACACATTACATTACATGAATTACACAGAAACATACATACCCAATATAACCATCATAGATCATATAGTATACATAAGACTCATAGAATCATAGAAAATCAGGGTTGGAAGTGACCTCAGGAGGTCATCTAGTCCAATCCCCTGCTCAAAGCAGGACCATCCACCTCTAGATCTCCCCAGCCAAGGTTTTGTTTAGCTGAATCTTAACACCTCCAGGAATGGAGATTCCACAACTCTCAGGGTAGCCTGTTCCATTGCTTTACTACCCTCCCTGTGAGAAAATTTTCCTAATACCTAACCTAAACTTCTGTTGCTGCAGACCACTGCTCCTTGTTCTGTCATCTGTCACCACTGAGAAGAGTTTAGCTCCAGCTTCTTTGGAACCCTCCTTCAGGTAATTTAAGCCTGCAATTAAATCCCATCTTATCCTTCTCTTCTCCAAACTAAATAAGCCTAATTCCCTTAGCCTCTCCTCAGAAGTCATAAGCCTCAGCCCCCTAACCATCTTCATGGCCCTCCACTAGACTCTCTCCAATCTGTCCACAGCCTTTCTGTAGTGGGGGACCCAAAACTGAACATGGTACTCCAGATGTAGCCTCACCAGTGCCGAATAGAGGGGAAGAATCATTTTCCTTGATCTGCTGGCAACGGTCCTACCAATGCAGCCCAGTATGCCACTGGCCTTCTTCACAACAAGGGCACACTATTCACCCATATTCAGCTTATTGTCCACTGTAACCCCCAAGTCCTTTTCTGAAGAGCTGCTGCTTAGCCATTTGGTACCCAAGCTGTAGTGGTGCATTCAACTGTTCCATCCTAAGTGCAGAACTTTGCACTTGTCCTTATTAAACCTCATGAGATTCTTTTGGTCCAATCTGTCGAGGTCACTCCGAATCTTAGCCCTACCCTCCAGTGTATCTACTACTTCCCCCAGCTTAGTGTCATCTGCATACATGCTGGGGGTACACTATATCCCAAAGTCCAGGTCACTGATGAAGATCTTGAAAAAAAAACTTTTCCCAAAACCAATCCCTGCAGCACTCCACTTGATACTGACTGCTAACCAGACATTGAGCCATTGATTAATACCCTTTGAGCCCAAAGCTTTGAGCCAGTTTTCTATCTACTTTACAGTCTATTCATCCAACCCATACTTCCTTAGCTTGCTTGCAAGAATGCTGTGGGAGACCATATGAAAAGCCCTACTGAAGTCAAGGTATATCACAGGGATCAGCAACCCCCAGCACACATGCCAATTAGTAGCACATGGAGACATTTTCCCTGACATGCCAGGTGGTGCGTGTGGAAATTGTTTAAAAAATATATATTTTTCAGGTGCTGCTCTACGCGCCTCAAGTAGGCACCACGGGCAGAGTCAGGAGGACATAGGCAAGGATGCCATCTGCATTCTGCTCACCCTACCCCTATTCCCAGGCTGCACCCTCCAGCCCAGCCTGGGCCCCAGTGGGTGGGCAAGCCCTTGGCCCAGGCAGGCAGATGCCCTGCCCCACCCGGGCACAGGCGGCATCAGAGTGCTGATCCCTGGGGCCAGGTGGTCAGGGCAGAGGCCAGGTGACACAGGGGGAAGCATCGTGGGCAGGTCAGCCCTCCTAGTCCCTTAGGAAGGCAGGGGCTGAGTGGGAAGCATCTAGACAGACTCTTGGGGTGAGGAAGCGGGGTGGGGCAGGTTTGCTGACTGCTTATGGTGGGCAAGTGATTGTACCTGTAACAGCAGACCCCTGTCAATTGCTGGGTGGTGATGGGGAAATAGAGCCATTGCACAATGGGCACTTAACAGAACAGAATGACTGTTAATTCCATGCTCAGTAAATTAGCCCATTAACTGTTAATTGTGTGTTCCCCACCTCCACCTCCCCACCCACTGCATACCCTACCCTGCAGGTTGCCACCTGCATGCACATTTCTATATAATTTCTGACAATACAAGGTATTTGAGTGATTGGGAAAGGCAGAGAGTTCTTTGGTTGAGGGAGAGTTCTTGCATGGGGGGAAATATGGGGGGTCAGAGCACCCAGCCCCCTAGGAACCACAAGTCCCCCAGTCCAGACAGCCCCTCAGCACATGGCAACCCCTCCACCCAAACTCAATCCAGATCTTTCTGCCCCTCTACAGCATTCTGGGGAACCTCTGGGCACTGACCCCTGGCAAGTTGTATGGTCTAGGCTCTCTACCACCACCTGGTGGCATTTTGGCAGCAATGCAATTCCTAGAAGGTGAGGGTTTTACTTAGAACCCTTAGCAGTGTGTGTGGACACTTTTTTCTAGGAACCGGTTCCCAATCAGTGACATTCTTGCAAAGGTTCAAGTGTTATGCCTGTCTGCATCCTGAGGGGAGCTAAGCTCTGGAACAGATTATCCAAAAAGAGGTTGTGGAATCTCTGGATATGGACAGACCTAACACTTGAACCAACCCCAAAATGTCACTGATTGGGAACCAGTTCATACTTATCCTAGTTTAGAGGTGTCTACACAGGCACTGCCAAAGGCTCTTTTAGGCATTACTACTATTAAACTACCACCAGGGGGAGGCAATAAATACACCAGCCCAGCAAGTGTGTCCAGGATTCCCTGAACAAGGGAGAAAGACCCTGATTGACTGAACACCAAGGAAGAGAAAGAAGATGTTAATTACTTACAACTGCCACTTGTTGATATCCCTTCTCACTAACACTGAGTCTAGTAAAGACCATTCGTGCACTTCACCAAAATCTGCATGGTGATACCCTGACTGAGAGTGCCCAGGTGCTAGGTGGCAGGCGAAGAGGGGGTAAGGTACTGCCTAGACCCTCTGCTTCTGGTTACAAGGGTGCTGGACGCTCTTGGGGATTGCTTAAGGTCTCTACCTCAACTGCCAGGAGTGGAATAAAATTGACAAATGGGTTGGAGAAAAGTGTTGTTTAAATGCTTCAGAGACTCTGGGCAGCCCCGAGAGATGCAGAAGCAGGGGTACCCCTCTACCTACTTATCTCCTAACCCAAATCAGACTGGGATTCCCTGAAGCCTAGTCATATGCCACCGATGGAATGAAACTAACAAACAGGTATCGCAGGAGAGGTGGGGGGGAAATGTTGTTTAAAAACTGCAGACGACAGTCCCACAGAGCACCCATTACACTAGGAGCCCAGAAGCATGCCTGGCCTGACCACCCTCCCCCAACCCAAACCAGCCTGGGACAACACAGACTGAGTTAAGTGCAAGCAATATAGGTTAGGGCAGTAGAGTTCTGGCTGCATATCAAAATAGCTAGTTGCTGTGCTGGAATTAGGGAGTTAGTGGAGAGCAGTACAATGTAGGATGCCTAGAGCAGCGTTTCTCAACCTGTGGGTCATGATACAAGAGTGGGTCACAAGAATATACGAAAGGGTTGTGAACAAACTTTAAAAAAAAAAATCAAACTGTAAAAATGTATTATCCTTTGAAAGAGAGAAGTTTGGGAAATTGTGACTTTTCCCTTGCAGGCGATCAGAGTTCCAGTTTGTAAGGGGTTGCTTGGGGCCCCTATACCCCCCCACAAACCTCCCCCATACCACACACCCATCCCGTGCTCCACACACTGGTGAGATGGGGGCCAGCGGGTTGGGAATGAGGGGCACTGGGTCAGGACTGGCCTTTGATGTTTACAAATGATACAAAAAAGATTGAGAACCACTGGCATGAAGGACTGACCACACAGTAGTCAGAAAAAAAACCCTCAGTGTCCGCACACAACACTGAACCAGTTCAAGGAGGACAGTTTCAAAATAATACCCAATTATCAAGGTATGTTTTTAAATGTTGCAGGAGGTTTAAACCATTCTAAATTGGCTTGTACATGTGGACACATTGGCGACATGTAGGGGACGTATACAGGTGCACATGCACCCCCTGGCGGTGAACCTCCTGCAACACTGCCAGAATGCCACCGGCAATGTTGGTGGCGGCTGCAGGCAATCACCAAGGTATGTTTTTAAATGTTGCAGGAGGTTTAAACCATTCTAAATTGGCTTGTACATGTGGACACATTGGCGACATGTAGGGGACGCATACAGGTGCACATGCACCCCCTGGCGGTGAACCTCCTGCAACACTGCCAGAGGTGTTGGCAGCATCTGCAGGTGGTAGCCGATTGCCAGTTGGCACTCACCACCACCACAGCCACCTGCAGGAGCTCCCCACTCGGAGCCACCACGTCCCTGCTGCCGACACCACTGCCGACACCTGCGGGCAGTTGCCTTCCCCCCCCAGCCTCCAGGGGCACATGTCATTCATGTGTGAACACATGGATTAAACATCATTTAAAACGAAGTGTTCTGTCTGTCCCTACTCTCTGTCAATGGAAATTTTTAAGTACAATTAGACAAACGTTTGTCTGGTTTAGATAGGGATTAACCTGTCCTGAACATGGGGTTGGATTAAACAACCTCCCACATAACCTCTACAATTACATGATTTTTTTATTCTATTCATAACTGAAAGCACTCCTAATAGATTGACTATAGATATTTGAACCATTTTGTTGCTTTCCTAAACCTGACTGGAAAGGTAAATAGCATTTTTTCCAAACTCCTTAGTATATTTATTAGGGGAAAAACTCAACATGACTCAAAAAAGCAGTGAAAATTGTTACATCACTGCCATCACCACCCACATCTCTGAACAATATTTTAACAACTTAAAAGTTACACAAAATTATTATAAACTACATATACTAATTACTCTATCACAGCATTTTAAAAAATAAAAATCTAGCAGTAACTCCCGTATATACATTTAAGACAAATATAGTAGGCTACTGTTTATCCAAAGTTTATGCAGACACTTATGAATCCACTGCACTGTGAACAAGAGCCTTCTGGCACAGCTCATTATTAGCTGTGGTTATCACAACATAGACCATTATTTTCCACCTCCTCACATCTCAGTAGTGTCATCATCTGAAACAGAAAAGATCTGCTACAAGACAAAGTACATTGCCACCATGGATGGCATTCCACGAAAGAAAGAATGACACATGGCACCCTGCATAACAGAACCCAGATCTTTTGTATCAGGATGGTTTACCTCCCACTTAACTCACAGTGGGTTGCCCAGGATGCTCAGATGATTGCTGCAGCTTTCACTTCAAAGGCACTCCTTCTCCACTCCACTGGAGCTCATCAGTGGTCCCAGGCAGACAAGTGACAAGCTTTGAAATACAAGTTTCAGCAACCAAGTTGGAGCACTTCAGCAGTCCTGTGCAGATATCTGCTGGGGCTACATGCATCTCAGCTTAATTCACAAACCGTTATGCTCACAGGGATGTAAGGAACCGAACCTTATGAGGAATTTGTGTTCTACTCTACTATATATTCTATTACATTCATGCAAACCGAGCATATGAGAGATGAACTGAGCTAATATACTTCATAAATATGACAATTTGGAACAGATTAGAAGCCCTGTCATTTGTAAAATCTTCAATAAATCACCATCATGACCTTTTGCATTTCTTTTTGTCTCAGACCAACACAGCTACCAAATACATTCCTGAAACATAAAAGATGTCAAATTTTAGCCAATTCTGGATTTAAAACGTAATTGCTGAACAACAAGAAAGATTTCTACACCTCCCTGCTGGTCTGCCATCTGACACCACCAGGGAAGGAATCCTGCCTTATCTGCACATCAAAGAGCAACTCACACTCTCACAGACCGAGAGGAACAGACTTCCACCTTCAGCTTCCTCGTGCAAAAATGAAGTTTATTTTCTAACTATGGGGACTTTTTACCATCTTTAATTTTCCCTGAGCCTGAGGAAGGGCATGAGTGCAGACCTAGACAGGCTAGCAAGTTGGGCAGCTCAGAATCTGATGAAGTTCAACATCAAGAAATATAAAGTCCTCCGCCTTGGGAAGGGTAACCCCCTACACACCTACAGGCTTGGTGGCACCAAACTGACTAACACAATGAATGAAAAGAACCTGGGCGAAATAACAGACCACAGTATGAATATGAGCCGACAGTGCGAACCTATAGCCAGTAGGGCAAACGGTGCATCTCCAGCAAACCCAAGGTGATTCTTCCGCTCTACTCAGCACTGGTGAGACCACAGCTGGAGTACTGTGTCCAGCTCTGGGCACTTTAACAAGGACATGGACAAGCTTGAGAGAGAGAGAGCTACCTGTATGATCACTCTTACACATATGAGGAAATGCTGAGGGATCTGGGACTCTCAGCCTGAAGAAAACAAGGCTGAGAAATAGCAGCTTACCACTACACTAGGGGCGTACATCAAGAGCTCGGTGAGCAACTGTTCACCAGGGCAGCCGAGGGGAAAACTAGGAGTAATGGCCACAAACTCCTAGAAGACCGATTCAGGCTCAACATTAGGAAAAACTGCTTCATAGTCAGGGTGTCCACACTGTGGAATAAGCTCCCTCCAGAGGTGGTGCAATGACCTACCCTGGAAATCTTCAACAGGAGACTACACATTCACCTTGCTGGGGTCACCTGATCTTCAGTTATCTTTCCTGCTTGGTGCAGGGGGCTGAGCCCAATGATCTTCCAAGGTGTCTTCTGGGCTTACAATCTATGAATCTATGAAAATTTGCAGAAAAAGATAATTTTTTTTGAGATTTCTTAGTTGGTCTAATAAAAAAAATCATCTCTGAACCAAAGAGCTTTGCATTTCATCATGACCTCTAGCATACATGAGTTTGTACTGTAGTGACCCTATTGTCTGCCCCAACAATCTTATTTTAAAATTCTAGTTTGTACAACACTGAACTTTAACTATAATGAACAGTAATTCTCATGTGGCTGTTGCTATGAAGGACTGTGAAGAACACGCTTGCTGCTTGCCTAGCCCATAAAAGATTTTCCAGTTATTTTTCTGAGACTGCCATTCTGTCATGGTCCATCACTGAGTTTTGGGGGCCAAGTCAAAGATCCGAAAGCTTCAAACTATATGAGCTGGAACAGAAAGAGTTCAAAGAACTGAAGATAACAGATGGGTGGCTGTGACAGATAACAGGAGATTAAATATCTTGAGACAGAAATATAGGACAAAAAAGAAAAGGAAGAACACAACTAAGAGAACAGAAGAAAGAGTGGGGAAGAAACAGAAAAAAGGGGGGGGGCAAGAGAAAGAAAATCAGAAACAAAATGAAAATCACCATATAAATGATAAAGACAATGAGGGAAAACTGCACAGTGAACTGCAACTAATGCTCCAAGGCATAACACAGGAAGAGACATGTGTCAATCTATGGGAGAGATCAGGAATGCGGCATTCAAAAGAAGTTAATTAACCTGTCACAAATTTTAAAAATACAATATTCATTTTTGTTGCTTATACCAGAAGGCCAAAATACTCTATGGGAAGTCATTTTGACTTCAAATCTGATTTTGCCCTGTGTTATAAATGTATATAGTAGGCTTGCCTCAAAAGATACTAAAATACGTATTTTAAACTCAAACAGTTCTGGTCAGGGAGGCTGAAAGGTCCTACATTAAAAAGCTATTTAGCTACCAGACAGCACGTATATATACTCTGTAGCCCAGAAAAGGGGACTATTGACTGCTGTAAGGAGGGATGCAGCCAGCAAGAAGGGGGCAGAGAA
>NW_017728947.1:68405922-68458102 GCF_001723895.1 Crocodylus porosus | reverse complement strand
ATGAAAAGGTTGTGAACAAACTTTAAAAATGGATCACCAAACTTTAAAAATGGATTCTTCTTTAAAGGAGAAAAATGTGGGAAACTGTGGCTTTTTCCTTGAAGGCTGGCAGAGTTCCAGCATGCAAGGGGCTGCTTGGGGCCCCCCCGCCACACACACCGGGGGTCTGGGGCCGGGGCAGTGGGTCAGGAGTAAGGGGCACTGGATCGGAACTGGCCATTGATGTTTACAAATGGGTCCTGGTACAGAAAAGTTTGAGAACCACTGCCCTAGAGGACCCCTGCGGGGTGATGGCTGGGTGTGCCAGAACAGACCAAGAACTGGTTGTGATGACACCAGAGGGGCCTGGGGAAGCAGGATACCTAAGGACCACAGACTGTCCTGAGCATAGGCACCGACTTATTCTTGCTCTGGGGGGGCCTAAGATGATGGACATGTAGAAAGTTTATGCATTTCAAGTGACAGCCTTTTCCCCAAGGGAGGCCTTGGGCCCCCGTGTACTCAGTGCCTCTAGTCCTGAGAACACCAGTGTGAGCATGCTTGCTGGGGAGGTTTTTTCCTTTGTTCTTCTGCTCTTGACAACAGTAACAGCTGGTGGACCAAGGCAGCTGTGAGGGTAGGCAAAGAGGCTGCAGAACAGAGGGCCCACCACACACAGATTTTTCTTCAGTGTTCTTTTTTCGGGCTTACCTTGATGGTTTGGGGGGGGGGTAAGAGACCAGGGAGGGAGGCCAGAACTTAGACTGGACAAAAAGGAGAAAGACTAAGACAGACTGAAGCCCACCAGGACTGGTCATCCAGCTACTAGCAAAAAAGGGGAACAGGAGAAAGAGGAGGGCAAAGCCCCACACAGTCCCATCTAATTCAGGGTTGGAGAAATGATAAGGAGACAAAGTGCTTACAGCTTAGGCTTACGTTCTTTAAAGACTACCTCTAGAAAAATATACAAATTAACACCAAGACATGGCAAGAGACAGAGACTAGGGGACCAGAAGGCGAGAGAGACACTAGGGCACCTGGTCATCTCTGGAGGAGAACCCTATTATGCTAATCATAAACTTAGCAACTAGAGCAAGCTTTTACTGTTTGTTCCTGTTAACTATGAAGAGCCAAAGCAGCTGCGGCAAGAATGGAGAAACAGAATTCTTTTCCCAAGTAAAAGGGTCAGTATTCTTAGTGAAGGCAATAGTCTCTAACTCTTTGAGCAAAACCATGTGTGTAGATTTGATCAGCAGCATAAACACAAACTTTTCATCTTCTTAGGCCATGGACAGTGCTAAAACAGCTGGGAGCTGGAGTGTACATGCATTCAAGCTCTCCAGCAAGGGGGAACTAAAGGGCTTCTCCTTGGATCACCCCTGCTCTGAGGGGAGCCCACTGGTTGATATCCTCCCTGCCTTCTATTAGAGCAGGCTGTCAATAGGCAGTTGGCAGCTGCTAAAAAGCAGCAGCTTCCGTAGACCGCCCCAAGATGATTCCTCTGTCACTCCATTGCACCTCCCCAGTAATTCTCCTGCCACAGGAATCATCCTGGTTCAATACATGCCTCTGGGAAGGCTGCAGCCAAGAGAGAATCCTTCCCCTACAACACCCTGCTGATCAGCATTCCTGCATATTACTGAAATCTGACTGGGAGTGCCTAGGCAGACAGCTGCCCTCTGAGCCCCCAGTCCCTAGGCACACAGAAGTAGAGGTCCAGACAGGACCTCTCTCCCATCTGGCAACCTCCCACCCCAAATAAGCCTGGGAAATGCAGAAACCTGGTCAGTTGCCACCAATGGATAGGAAATTGAGCAGCTCTTTAAAAGCAGCGGAGACCTGCCACCACAGCCACGGCCAAGGACACTGAAGCCAAGTACATGCCAAAGAGGTTGGGGCAGCAGAGTTCTGCGTGGGCACCATAACAGCCAGATACCAGGTTGAAGTAGGAGTAGAGGGAGTGAAGAGCAAGGCAGTGTGGGCTGCCTGAAGGATGAACCAGGGGTATAGGTTGTAGCCATGTTGGTCTAAAGATGTAAGCAGGCAAGGTTCTTTGGGTAAATCCGATATCTTTTATTAGACCAACTCAAACAGTTGGAAAAAATCTTGTTTGCAAGCTTTTGGGTATAAATGCACTTCATCAGGCAGACACTAGTCATAGAAAAGTTAGTGTTCACACATAACACTAAACCAGTTCACGGAGCACTAGTTTAAAAGAACACTTGATTATCCAGTATACTTTTGAAGCCAATTAGGAGGTTTAAAGCATTCTAAGCTGGCTTGTACATCTGGATGCTTGCTGAATAATTACACTGCATTTAAACTGGTCTATGTGGTATGTCTATCAACACCCTAGGAACCATCAGCGTAAAAAAAAATTACAAAACACCTAAAAGATTAAAAGTAAACATCTTCGACATTCCTTTTTTCTTCATCAACTTCTCTTACATTCACTTTCTAACTTTATAGAGCAATTACAATTCAAAATCCAGCAATTCAGTTTTAAACAGAGTTAAAAATAAAGTACCAGAAATAGTTGCTTGCTGTTAGATTATGATTCAAGGTAGTTCTGATGCAAGTAAGCACTTCAGTGAGAGCTGAACACATTTATGACTATTCTGATTTGGCCCTATATTATTTAAGTGAATTTTAAAGTACTGTGGACCTACTTTTGGACTAAAAGCAGAAGACTGGATTCAAAGAACTTATCACTCTTCATCCAGGGTGTCTTCTCTTCAGTCATTAAAATGATTAATCAAATAGCCTGGGGGTCTTTGTAGATCCATTATTTTCTTTTCTCTAGCTGGTCAATTCTTAGTCTTTTAGATTGGTTACAATAACCATATATTACTGAAATTTAGGATGGGATATTTTAATTCATTGGGATTAAGCTAACTTTAAAAGAGGTCCAAATGCCTTAGGGTGTGCAGCCTATGGCACAGCTCTGCTCTGCATTAGTTCTGTCTGGGATAAAGAATCAAACATGAGGGTTTTGTCTGAATATTCAAAACTCTCCCAGAAGATTAGCTCTTGCTACCTGAAGAACTGATTACCTCTCTATATACAAATAGGATAGTCCAAATCAACTAAATTACACTAAGGTGGTCAGCTACAATACAGAGAACTGTGAGTCTAGTTTATTTATAAGTTAAATGCAATTTTGGAACCCACTTCTAAAACACACCTAAATGACACAGTTCTTACCACCTCCAGAACAAACTGACTTATTTAATGTAGCTTTCCCAGACTAAATAAATTAATTAAACAAAGATAAAATGTAAGGGAAAAAGACAAAGCTCCTCTTCAGGTTCAACAATTTGAAGCCCCTAAGCCACATGATGAGAAGGACAGTACAAACACTAATGTAGGTCTACTGGTTTTATTTCCAAATTTACCAAAACTTTTTGTTTTATGAAATTGTGCTCTTTTGCATTTCTCAGGCCCTCCTGTATACCCTGAACAAGTCACCTAACCATTTTGTCCCAGTTTGGGATGTACAAATATTACATACTTCGCACCACTATTGCAGAACAGGGAAACACTAGGAAGTTTAAAAAAAAAAGTTCAGCCTGGTGCAATATTTTTCCCTTTCCTTGTTACTTTTAACATCTCTGATTACCACAGATGAAAGATTAAGGAACACACCTATTTTCTCTATTTTCTAGTATGTTTGCTTTATGCATTTAAGTGTACTTTGTAGTTAATCAGTTCATTGTTTCTCCTTGATAGTAAGTTAGTTTTATAGTGTGCCTGGAGTGTTATTAAGAGGAACAGGATAAGAAAAATCATAATACCAACACTGAAGTATCACAATAATATAACAAAAAAGGCAGCAGGATTCAGGAGCACATCTAGTACTCATATATTATTTTCATAGTTTCATAGTATCTAGGGTCAGGAGGGACCTGAACAGATCATCTAGTCTAACCCTCTGCCACAGGCAGGAATAAATGCTGGGTTCACAAAACCCCAGACAGGTGATCATCCAACCTCCTCTTCAATTTGCCCAAGGTAGGGGTGAGAACCACTTCCCTGGGAAGATGGTTCCAAATTTTGGCCACCCTACCTGTAAAAAATTGCCTTCTGATCTCTAACCTAAACCTATTCTCCATCAGCTTATTACCATGGTTCCTCATCACCCCAGGTGGCACTGGGGAGAAAAGGGCTCTACCTATTTGCTGTTGATCTCCCCTGATGAGTTTGTAGGCAGCCACCAGGTCCCCCCTCAGCCTCCTCTTGCTGAGGCTGAACAGGTTCAGGTCCCTCAGTCTCTCCTCGTACGGCCTGCCCTGCTGCCCTCTCACCAAGCAGGTGGCCCTCCTCTGAACCCTCTCCAGACTGGCCACATCCCTCTTGAAGTGTGGCGCCCAGTACTGGATACAGTACTCCAACTGCGGCCTGACCAAAGTTGCATAGAGGGGGAGCATCACCTCTCTGGACCAGCTTGAGATGCACCTTTGGATGCATGACAAGGTATGGCTGGCTGCAGTCTGACATTGGCAGCTCTTGTTCATCTTGGAATCAATAATGACTCTGAGATCCCATACCACCTCCGTGCTTTCAAGAGGGGAACTCCCCAGCCTGTATGTATGCTGTGGATTCCTTCTCCCAAAAGTGCAGCACCCTGCATTTATCTACGTTGAACCCTATCCTATTCTCATCTGCCCACTTTTGTAGTCTAAATCTATTTGCAGCCTCTCTCTCCCTTCAAGTGTGTCCACCTTGCCCCACATCTTAGTGTCATCAGCAAACTTGGACAGCATGCTTTCCACCCCTCGTCCAAGTCGCTGATGAAGTTATTAAACAGTGAGGGCCCAAGGACCTAGCCCTGGGGTACCTCATTGCTCACATCTCGCCAGGTTGAATACAACCCCTCCACCACTATGCTCTGGGTGCACCCCATCAGCCAATTTTTTACCCATCCAACTGTGTAGGCATCAATTCCACCGTCATTTAATTTATTAATTTTCAAAACTTTTTATTAATAACTAGATTTTAAGTTGTCTAGGGCCCTTTTCCCTCAGAAAAATAACTAAACAGGCTAAAATATATGCACTTGTGAACATTTATAACTCTCAGGTAAAATTTTCAAGAAAGAGAGGTAAGAGTTAATCTCATTCTTCCCTTTCTATACATAGTTTCATAGTTGGCAGGGTTGGAAGGGACCTGAGCAGATCATCAAGTCCGAACCCCTGCCATGGCAGGAAAGAATAGTGGGGTCAAATGACTCCGGCTAGGTGATTATCCAGCCTCCTTTTGAAGACCCCCAGGGTAGGACCGAGCACCACTTCCCTTGGAAGTTGAGTCCAGATCCTAGCCGCCCTGAATGTAAAGTAGTGCTTCCTGATGTCTAGCTTGAATGTACTCTCAGTCAACTTGTGGCCGTTATTCCTAGTTACCCCTGGTAGTGATCAGGGGAACAGGGACTCTCCCATTTCCCGCTGGTTACCCCCGGTTCATTTATAGACAGCCACCAGATCCCCTCTCAGCCTCCTCTTGTGGAGGCTGAATAGGTTCAGGTCCCACAGCCTCTCCTCATAGGGCCTGCCCTGCTGCCCCCTAACCACGTGAGTGGCCTTCCTCTGGACCCTCTCCATGCTGTCCACATCCCTCCTGAAGTGTGGCATCCAGAACTGGACGCAGTACTCCAACTTGCGCCTGACCAATGTCGCAAAGAAAGGGTGCTCGTGATGCATCTGTGGATGCATGACAAGGTGCGGTTAGCCCTACTGACCGCATCCTCACATTGGCGGCCCATGTTCATCTTGGAATCAATAGTGACTCCAAGATCCTTTTCTGCCTCTGTGCTGGTGACAAGAGAGTTCCCCAGCCTATAGGTGTGCTACTGATTCTCTCTCCCTAGGTGCAGTACCTTGCACTTGTTAATATTGAAACCCATCCTATTCTCATCCATCCACCCCCATAACCTGTCCAGATCTAGTTGTAGCCTGTACCTCCCTTCTAGCATGCTCACTTCTCCCCACGTCTTAGCATCATCCACAAATTTGAACAAGGTGCTTTTCAACCCCTTGTCCAAGTTGCTGATGAAGATGTTAAACATATTATCCACAGTAGTAAATATTATGTAGACCAAATTAAATTGAGTTAAATTTGTGTAACATTGTTTTTAGTGAATTTGTACAGATGTAATTTACTGATCCTGTAAGTGGAATGTACTAAACAATTCTGTGTTAACATACTGAGTCAAATATGGATCAAGGTTACATAAAGACCAACATTCTATTTCCTACAGGTGCTTCTGAAGTTTTTCCTACCGTTCCCTCATTAGGTGATAAAGGGGCTGGAATACAAGCTGTATGGGGCAAGGTTGAAGGACCTAGGCATGTTTGGAATGGAGAAAAGGAGATTTAAATGGGGGGGCCTGATAAAGAAATCCAAGAAAACCAAAAATACATTTCAGCTCAGGATTGTGTAAGGCAGTTCCCTGTAAGACCTTACATGAGTATGGAGGTAAATTGTTTTGTTCACTGTGCAACATGACTCTGGATGTATTAAGGAAAAACAGCACCGATCAGCATTTAGAGTCCAAATTGCATACAAAATAAAAGGCTACTGCAGAGGCTGAAAAGCAGAGCAAGAAACAAGTTACTATGTCCTCTATCTTTAAAAGATTCACGGAAAGCAGTTTGAGAAGAAAGGCTATGTTGACATTAGAGGCGGCATTCACGGCTGCCAACGTTCCTCTGGATAAAACTGATAACTCTAAATTAATGGACGACTTGAACAACACGTGCCAGAGGCTGGCAGTTTCCCATGCGCAAACAACAAGCTTCGTCAAGATTATTTACCAGAAGTAGTTGTTTCACATGTTCAGTCTACAAAATCTGCATTGGCAGAATAAGAATCAATCTTGATTGTAACAGACGAAGCAACAGATTCCCAAAATAACCATGTTCTGCACATTTTATTTGTACCTGGGAGCTGGACAGACTGTTACCTACCTGGTGAGCCAGTTCACTCAACATCTGTCCATTTTTCTTACCGTGGCACAAGCTGCAGTGCAGGCCGTTGTAAACTATGGCTTAGAATTGAACAAGATCTTAGCATTTCTGCCTGATAATGCAATGTATATGTGCAAAGCTTTCTCTGATGTGCTCCATGAAACAATGCCCAATGCAATTCATGTCATCTGCAACGCACACATCTGGCAAATCTGTTAGTAAATGACATCGGCGCACGCATTTTCCTGATGTGGACATCCCACTTTCCTCTTTTAGAAAAGTGATCAGGTCATAAGCTTTGCAACACAGGGTCAATCATCAATTGAAATGGGGATCTACATTCAACTGTGTCACTTCCACTAGAGCCAGTGCTTAGAAGGTGGAATTCATGGTTTAATGCAGTTCATTACCATGCACAGAATAAGAGGTACTACTAGCAATTTGTGTGAAAGGAGCTTGAAATTATATCTGGCACAGTACATGCTTAAACTATACAATCTATTAACACAGGGTGACACTGAAGATCATGTTAAGTTTGTGGCTGAAACTATGATCTACTTCATGGAGCTTCTAATATGGTTTGAAAGTCAGCAGGCTTTGATCCACCAAGCACACAACAAGTTGATGGAGTTGATAAACTGGACTGAAGACATGGCATCACAACAACTTTCAAACTGTCACGGTGAAAACCAGAGGAGATGAGAACTGTCCTAGGCAATAGCTGTGAAGCTGAATCAGTACTACAAGAATGATAAGTTACCACCACTGTGATTTAAACAATGGCTACCTCCTCTTTATAGTGTTGTTTGCATTTTTTACCCCAATCAGGTACTTTTCTGAGTTTTGACCCTCAGCTACTGAAATCAATTCCTGGACAGTAGAAAGAGCATGACAAGGAACATGCTGCATACATGAACTTTATCAAAGAGTGCCAGATGCCTTTGACTGTGACTGTTTTGGGATTCTGTCTCTTATCAGTTTCTACATCTCTACAACCTGGCAAAATGCTGCCTTACCATTCCAACCAATTCAGTAGATGCAGAACACGTGAGCTGTGCGTGTGGACAAGTGTTCACACACAACAGAGATAGAGGATATCAGCTGCAACTGCCAGTGGATGCTGTATGTTAGCATTTAACAACTAACATGAATTGTTTCTACCAAGGTTAGCATTATTAGGTATTACAAAACTTTTTGTAGAAGGCTAATAATAAATTATGATGATATTAGTTACAATTAATATTGTATATACATTTATAGTCCTAATATATTTCAATTTAGATTCAAATTTTATATTTAATTTTATAATAATACAGTAATTTATTTGATATTTCCATGGACTTCGCTATTTAATTATACCACGGTTTTTGCCCCTCTGCCAGTCAGCAGCAAGAGGTGGGGCCACTGGAGCCCCTCAGCCAGTGGCAATGGGGGGTTCATCGCAAAAAGACCACAAAATTGGATCTGTCCACCACAAGCAGCCTGTAGAAATCCCTTTGTTTTGCCACAGTTTAGATAGGTCCCCATGTATAACACCTTATATTTATCCTTACTGAATTTATTTTTGTTACCAACAGCCCACTTCCCTAATTTATCAAGATCCTTGTGAGTTCTACTCCTATCTTCCAAACTGCCTGCACTCTTCACGACTTTGTGCCTTCCACAAACTTCCTCTCTATTCCTGAATCCAAGTCATCATTACAAATGTTGAACTAAAGACACCTTAATAATGTTGGCCTTTTGTTAGTTGGCAATCTAAACCTTAATAATGTATTAACTATTTTCAGTACAAGCTGTTTATTTAAATAATGTCCCAGAAGACTTAGGAGCCCCATAACTTTCTGGAAAGCAGCTGATAAATGTTCAAACCTTTCTCTAGGTCAGGGGGACCTGAGTCTCTTACTCCCTGGGTAAGTGTCCTAACCACTAAGCTCTTGGGTGAAAAAGAGGGGAAGTCCTGGCCCTTGTTCCTTCTTCCCTCTCTTCCCCTCTGTGTCAGTTGTAGTTTTCCTGCAACTAAAATTTCATATCCTAACCAGAATTACATTCAGACCTGAGCAATTCTACTTCCCCAGACAGGTGCCCAGCTGTATTGCAGGTCTTGCAAAGATACTCAATTGGCTAGTACAGGCAAAACTGTGCACAAGTGTCAAAAGCTGCTTACATTTCACTTAAGTACACAAAGTAAAATAGGATTTAGCCTAAGTTCTAAAAAACTGGATGCTTATTTCAAATCAGATGTCACTAGTCATTGCTTTCGACTATAATCTGCCTGCTACAAAATGAACTATGCTATTCTGATAGAAACATTTTTGTACTTTAGCTTCAGTTTTGACACCAATTTAATTAAAAGAAAACACAGTGGCATTGTGTGTTAGTGGAAAAGTCAGCCTCATGATGTAATGAGCTCTTTAGCAAGTTCTATCCCATACATACTAATTTGTAAATTCTGCACTGCAGAATCATTAAGTATACATTCATTACTTTTAAGTAAAATCCTTTGAAATTTTGAAATGGAAAGGCAAAAATATTATTTAAGTACATTAAATATTAGCTCTCCTCCAGATACCATATCCCAATGACATATTTCATAAAACATGATTTATGGTATGTCAAAAATACTACTGCTGTCAAGAAAGGGCTTTAATTGTCATATAAGGTTTCTTTAAAAAAGAAGTGCGTACAATATTAACGTCTCAGCCTTATTTGGTGAGAGATGGTACATTACAGAGCTGAAGAATTAAAAATGAAAAAAGAAAAATCAGTCAGCTATATTCTGCTATAATCGACTACATTTTAAATACTTGTTTCAAAATGGTTACTAACTGTGCAACCCATAAACAATCACTTTTATAGTCAAGTATCATTTATATAAGTCACATATGCATACTAGAATGTTTCAAGATTCAAATCCTAACCAGCACTGTACATAAGTGCTAAAGATCTGCTTCAAATGTCCAACCAAATGCTAAACCAGGCACCCTGCCAAGCTCTGAAAGCTAATTTCTTCACCAAATTTAACATCACTTGAAAGTCGGATGCAAAGAGCAACCTCAAAGGACATTTAGTAATAACAGAGGCCCAAACAGATTCATGACTGCCACCTCAATCCGTCACCTGCTTACTGACCCAAAAAAGGCTCATTTAGTACTAGTGACATCATTTTTAAATATCATAAAGGAAACAGACTTGGAATGGTTTAATTTCTTAAGTCGCCAAATTAACCACCTGGCTACCGTGTCAAGCTAAAACCTTTAAGGCTTCAAAAGTTTTCTTCATTTTAATTAACCCCTTAATCTTAAAATAAATAAAATAAAAATCCTAAAGAGAAACAACTACTGAATCTTGGATTATTATTTTTAAAAATTATCACTGCTTGATCTTCAGGAATTTTGGAGCCAGACTTTCTGAGTTTGAGCCCAACCGGTGTGGATAAAAATCAACATTTTATTTAAATAAAAAGCAGGTATTTTTTATTTAAATCAGATTTTTTTTTTTAATTTAATTGGGGGTTTTTTGGTTAAGATGCTTTTTTTTTAAAATGTAAGCTTCTATAAAGATAATTTTAATTTAAGATATGTTAAAACTCAAAGACATCATCATGGAATAGGGATTATAACATCTAATTATATACTGTTTGAGACAATATATTCATGTAACGCTTTTAGAAGTTTTATAACTAGGTCACAACAGGCTATGGACTATATTAGGGGCCCAATCCTACGGGGCTCCCAGAGGCCCCTCTATAGATTAGTAAAGATTCAAGAAAACAACTCTACCCAGTGGGACTCAGTGCTCAGTGTAGAACAGGGATTCTCAATCCCTGGGCCACAGCCCAGTGCTGGACCACAGCAGGTCGGCTGCCGTTCTGTAGCACGGTCGGCTGCTGGACCGAAGTGGTCACGGACTGGCAAACCATGGTCCCCCAAAGCCGGGCAGGGAGGCCACAGCTCCTTTTGCAAATCCGTGGCAGAGCAAGGTTTAGCCCACCCCTATACCCGTGGGGCCGGGGTATCCTTACCTGTCTGCCAGCCAGAAATTCTGACCACCGTCAGCTGTGACTGCTGGGCTGTAGTTTGCCGTGCTGCAGCATAAAAACTTTGAGAGCCTCTGGTCTAGAAGATCCCATTAAGCATCTCTGTGATGCTCTGTTTCAGTTCTCAAACTATGGATTTGTGTCTCCAGAGCTCATAGGCAGACAAGGTTCTTTGGGTATATGTGATATCTTTTATTAGACCAGCTAAATAGTTGTAAAATTGTTCTTTGCAAGCTTTCGGCCACAAATACCTTTCTTCAGGCACAGGGAGGGTATGTTGTCTCCAGAGATAACATCCTTGTTAACAGCAGTATATAGAGATAAGAGATAACAGACACAATTCCTAGAGATGCACCGATACATTGGTTCCATATCGAATCAGTACCCATATAAGGAAAATTCACAGTATTGGAAATAGGCTTTTTTTGCCTGATGTGGCTGATCATGTGGCCGACAAATGCCCTGTGCATGCACGCAGCCACATCATGCATGCAGCCAGGAACACAGCCTGGTGGCTTGGACAGCAGCATCTGGCTGGTAAGTCTGCTGTGGGGGAAGGGTGGTGGGAGGGAAGGGGCTGGAGGGGGCGGGAAGATCAAGGTCCCTGCAGCGAGTGCCAGGCTCTTCCTGGCAGGGGCTGGGCGAGGCTGCACTCAGGGCATAGTGGTGGCACTGGGATGGGAGCTGTGGGGGGGCCTACAGTGAATTTTTGGGGGTGGCTACACCCCTGCCCCAAGTACATCCCAGCCCCAGCCCCCTCTCAGTACCACTGCTGTGCGCCCTTAGCACATCCCAGCCCAGCCCCCCTGCTGGAAGAGCCGGGCACCACCCCGGTCCCCGCCCACAGTGGCAGCCCACCCTAGCCCCACACAGATCCGAGGGCACACACCCCACATGCCCTCCTGGGGTGCATGCAGGACAGGAGCCATCCTTCCGCCCCATGCCCCCTGGATAAACCACCCACAGCTCCATCCTGTGCCCCACCCCATCCCAGCTGAGCAGCACCTGCCTCTGCCCTACTCCCTCCCTCACCGCAGGGGCCTCGATCTGCTCCCCCCCACACCAGACTTACCAGCCAAATATTGGTCTCCAAACTGCCCAGCCACATTTCGGAATCAGGCTGGTACTGGCTGATATGGCTCCTTAAAACAGCCATTGGTATTGGTCCAAAAAATCTCTATCAGTGCACCCCTACTGATTACCTATCCATCAGCCCTCTTGCCTCTCTGCAAGTTTGCGTACACACAATGAAGCCCTTACCTTTCCCTAAAAATGTGAAGTTTCAAGAAGTTAAATGAATACAGGATTTCAAACAACAAGAATGCACTTGTAGAAAACAATGATTAAAATTGAGGCTTCCTGACCAGTGATTTAAATGATGATTTAAATCAAAACCACCTTGGGCCCAGCTGCCTTCAACTAGAGTGTAAAGCTCAACTATCCTAAAAACAAAAATCAAGCATTTTGAGATTGGCTGGTAGTGAGACTGTGGTCTTGTTTTCAGCAATCATAGAATCATTGAAAAGTAAGGCTGCAAAGGACCTCAGGAGGTCATGCAGCCCATAGCAGGGATCATCCCAACCTAAACAAGTCTTGCCCTAACCTATTTTTAAGAACTCCAGGAACAACCCTCACACACAACTACCAGGCATAAAATGCCTGAAACATCAAAAACTCCCTTTACTTGCAATAGGAATCAGCAAGGGCCAATTTTGGGGGGGAAAAAAAGGCAAAATGTGGTCCTGAGCTCTGGGACCCAATGTTGAGAGCAAATTCAGGCCTGGATCATGGAACTCTCTGTTAAGTAGGTCAGCAGATGACCTCTACCTGACCCACCCTCTGCAGAACAATGTCAGCTACCTGTGGAGGCCCTGGAATAGAGTGCCGTGTGCACACCCACGTGCTGAGTGCAGCGCCTGAGTGAATGGGGTACACTACCCACATAAAAGGGGGCTCTGATTGACAGGTCAGTGTATGTATGTGAGTGTGCAGAGAGAGAGAAGTGACAGGAAGGATATGAGAAAGAGAGAGAGAGTGATTGATGGGATGAAGTGAGCAACTGGGTGAAAGGCGGAATACGAGCAGGACCACAGCGTGAAGCTGAGATTCCTCTCATCACCAGGGTTCATCCAATGCTGAGGCTGCCTTCAGTCAGGAAAGAGTCGGCTCACTGACAATTCCCCGTCTGTTGCACGACAGTGCTATAGTAGCGGCTCCTTTGATTCTGGTGCAAGTATCACCCCTCCTAGGCCGGACTGGATACTGTCTATTACTGTTCTGAAACCCTGTAAGTGACCAGTAACCCACACAGAAGTAGGTAGGCTTCGGGTACTGGGTCAAAGGGGAGAGAGTGCCAAATCCAGCGGAGTCTTCAATAAATAAATCTTTCTTTGAAGCTCTCTGGTCTTTGACAAAGTTTGGATTTATAGAATTATCACTGCGTGTATTTATACTTTATGGGTAACTTTACTGTTGGTTCCAAATTGTGTTAATTAATAAACCATTTTATTCGTATGCCTTTAGCAGTTTTCTTAGTGATTATTAATTTAAACTGGGGATAGATATGGACATGGCGAAGATCTACCATACCTTCCTGGGGAGAGATCCAAGAGGAAGCAGCTGTTTGGGCCTGCTTTATAATTTGGTTTAAAAGAGTGATTTTTCCCCCAACACCAATGTCAGGCACAGAGCTCTGTCCTAGGAGCACTGCCCAGAGACCAGAAAAAGGAATAGTGATCAGACACTAATGAGGTCCAAAGATATTTATAAGAGGAGAACAAAGTTGCTCTCATGCTACTGTCATAGCAGGACCAATAGGAAGCATATGTTCCTGTTATAAAAGTAGGCTGAATAACCACTTTTACCAACTGAGGCGATTCTTTCTTCTGGACAGTCAAGAAACTGGGGAAGCATAATACAGAACCCAAACACTTTGTAGGATTAGGTTCCCAACCCCCGGTAAAGATGACAGTCTGTGAACTAGCTGGGGTCATACACAGCTGCAGCAAACCACTACACAGGACTGCTTGGGAGCTCCAACTTATTTCAGAGTGCAGTTTCCCTGATCAGCTGCTAATGTGCTGCTCCAGCTCAGAATGAAAGCAGCACCCTTTGAAGTAAAAATTGCAGCCAACAGCTGAGCAGCTTGTTCTCAACTCAGCAAGACACTGCAAATTAAGCAGATTACAAACCACCCAGCTATAACATCTTGGGTTCTAATGCATTAGACTGCAAATAATCTAACACTGCTTGAAATCAAAATTAGTTTTTACATTAATGAAGCTATGAGCTGGCTTTGTTGATAAAACTGCAAAGGCGGCAGCTTTGTAGAAGAATACAGCCCCTAGCTTAAAACAAATGTTTAGAAGACATTGGTAAATATTGTATAATTATTACAATAATTATATTATCTTTCTAATATTCATTAAGCACTATAAATGTTAGCTATGCTGGACTATTAAATCATAATACCAGTAACTGAAAGAAGTTTTCAATGAGGGAAGATACATTTGAAATTCATCCCCTAATATTCAGTTGGAATGTTTCTCACCCACAGTAAACCATTTAAATCCTATTTTTAGAATCTAAACATGCATAAGCCAAAATGGGTTCACCCCTGGATACAGCCGAATATTTCAATAACTTTGCTACAGTTAAGAGGTTCAGCAGCAACAGCAGAAAGCAGACTTTCAAAAATGTGTTAAAATAAAAGCTCTCAAATATAACTTTTTTTAAGTCTATACCAGTGTCTGGAATGAATGTGAACCCATTTCTAGCAACATTTTGTTAACACATGGATTTCTATAGTACCAACAATACTATTCTATTTTACTGTACACAATATAAAATCCTACTGATAAAACATTGTAAAAGCAAACTCAAAATGTTATTGCTTCTGGTCATCTCAATTCTCTAGAAAAGGCTGTCAAGTGCTTTCTGTTACAAGGTATTACAGAAGTACCAAAATGTTCTAGTGAAGTAAAGTATCTCCCAGTATTTTTACAATGGGCATGTCTACACAAGACTCTACTGTGCAGTGGTTACTGCGCATTTATTTAGTACTTGTATAAGCAAGTGATAAATAAATGCACAGTAACCTGAGTTACTGTGCAATAGCACCGGCAAACACCTTTTAAGTGACAGTACTGCACAATAGACTAATACTACTGTGTAGTAGCGTCTTGGCATGGTTTTTGGCACATGACGCTACTGCACAGTGGTATCGGACTACTGGGCAGTCTGTGTCTCATGTAGATATGCCCATTAAGTTGCATTTGCCTCTTTACTCTTTTAAATGTGATTTACAGTAAATTCAACTAGCTATGATAGTATTATGGTTAAAAAGATCATAAAGGATTGTTAAGATTATAAGCATCCCATTATACTTTTGACAATTTCAGTAACTTTGTCTCTCTGCCCATTACTTTAAATGATAGATTTAAAAAAATAATACATTTTGCAGTTCACTAATGAGAAGACTGCCATTTTGGAGGAAGCATAAAATAGAAGAAACAGCAATGTTATTTATATTTAGAAGTTTCACCTATGTACAATGCATAATAACTAGCTTTCATATCTATTCCACACTGCTGGCAGATTATCCAATATCTAATTAAAGTTTAGAAGTATATTTCAAATATTTACCTATCCATCTAATCTTGGGATTTTGAAACTTCCTTGCTAGACACTGGCAGACTTCGAGGGAAGGCCGATTGGGACATTTGATATAGGTAAGAGTAGTGCCCTAGTGAGAGGAACACCCCTGCTTTAGTTGAGTTCTGCACTGCTTGAGATAAGGGAGAAGCATAAAATTAAATCTGACAATCACAAGAGGACCTGGTCAGGAGCCTGAAGACCATGGCAGCTGATAAGCATCACTGAATATTCACCTTCAGTGGTTAACGACTGGTCAGGGTGTAGGAAAGGCAGAGCCTCACGTCAGCCCCAGCAGTATTGTGAGTAACCTTGAACAGGAGCCTAATTAAGAACACACTGAACCCCTCCTTTATTTGAACATCAAGATGTGTATGAGCAGGTGGTTTAACCCAATTACGTGTTGTCAGGATTTTGTAGCATGCTAGCTCCAAGGTCACAGCAGGTCTTTTAATTAAGGTTTTTACTCAGCACATCCACCCCATTTTGCCTGCCATGACTTGATGAAAAAGAAGAAAAAAGAGGGAGGCTTGCTCTGTTCTTAATGGCTGTTGACCTTTGGCTGAAATAGGATGGTTTTCCCCACACACAGTTCCGCTTTTTTACATGGCTCAGTTAACCCGAGGCTACTGGCTGTCTATTTCTGCTCTTATTCTAGACCTGTATGATTCTTATCATTAAGCCTGGCGGTTTGCAGAACCGTGGGTCCCCGGTTTCTTCCAGGAACCGCTGTCCTGCACCACAGCCACTCACAATTTGTTGTTTTCTGTCCGTGCAGGTTCTTGAGCTGAAACAACTGTTACTCTGCCAGATCTCATCAATCACTTTACTCTCTTTCTCTCTCCTCCTTAAAGTTGTTGCTGGGTTCGGCTTTTAACTGCCCTCCATCCCATGCCCAGCCAACTGGATCACCCACTCCAGCACTCCTTGTAGTCTTTGGGGCCCCTCTCTAGGGTCCCTGGAATCTCCCCCATGTGGGCAGCACAAGCTTCACTGCCACAATGTGGCAGGCATGTTGGGGGATAGACACCACTGGGGAGATTACATAACAATCCACGGTCACAGCTGGAAGTATAACAGCAAAACACCCATTCTTATCCTAGGATTTGTTGCATGTAAAAATAACACTGAACAGTTGTAATGTTGAACTCCTTGTTTTTATTCAGTTATTCTATTTCAATTTTGGAAGTTAAATATAAAATCCAATACTATCAAAAAGAAAAGACTATGTTTATATTCTAGAGAAGATTTTTTTAAGCTAAACTGAAAAGAACTTAGTTATTCTTACCTATTAATGATATCATCTCCTTGAAAGCCAACTCCTTCGTTGGCACTCATTCAAGTAAAATAATACTGAAAGTCCACTCTCAGTTTTCTAATCTTCCAAATTCTTATTTTCACAACTGAATCAATTTAATAGCAGATAATTTGCCAACACCCTTTATAAAACTGCAACTTCATTCAAACAAGAATTAAAAGTTCATATGAAATGTTTCTCTTGGCAGAGACTAAGTGGTGTTTCTGAGGAAGTATCAGAACCAAAGATTATAATTCTGTTATCATTCATGCAGATGACATACTGAGCTGATTTTGTCAGCAGACTTACTTAATATGTCTAGCACTTAAAATATACAAATCTATTGTTTTACTTCTGTAAAAACCCTGATTCATTTACACATGTACATTCCATAAAATCCATTTAAAATGAAAAAGAAAGGTGCAACAGCGAGAACAAATTACATTATACATGAGTAGGCAAATTGTTAGTGCTTATATTAAGGAGGCCTTTCATTATTTGTTTATAATACTACATTCCTTCCTCTGTATGAAAAGTTCACACACATCATGCACTTAAGAATAAATCTAGATACAAGTTCTCTACTATATACAGCAATATACCTAGATTCACTAAAATATTCTTACCAATAAAACTGTAAACATAAAATTGAAGTGGACTTGTTATTAAACGACATTTATTCTACATTCCTGCTTTCCTAATTTTTCTGAAAAAATTCCTTTTGATACTGCAGTTAAGAGGAAGTCACTCACTTGTCACTCTTTAGCAGACTGAGGATACTTAAAAGCAAGTTAACTAGGAGTAGAACTTGCTCCAGAGCAACTGTTGCACAATAATTGTTCACTCGCCCACAACTGTAAACTAAAATAGTGATCTAAGGCTTTCACTTACTGAATAGAACTATATTTACTTAAATTAAAAAACAAAGTTTCCCCCCTCTCCCCCATTTAACATGGGGGGTGGAGAAACCCCTCATCTTAGAATTATGTATGAGCCAGCAGCAGCAGGAAGCTGCTGGGGCTCCAGATCCAGCCCCAATCCACACCCCACATGCCCCTTACCTTTGCTCTGGAGCCAGCAGGCTCCATCCTCACTGATGCCTGGAACATGAAACATGGTCACAGCTCAGCCCTGTAGCAGCAGTGCTGGCTCTGCAGCGCTGCTATGGGGCCAGGTTGGAGCTGTGCACAGTGCCCCAGGATGCAGCGGGGATAGAGACTGCCAGTGCCATAGCAAAGGTAAATGGGTGGTGGAGGGGCAAGCACAAGGTACAAACTTTGGGGGTTAAGTACAGACATTCAAAAAGCCAGAGGCTGAATCAATTCAGTCTTTGCAGGTTACTGTGTAGCTTGAACTGAGAAGCACGTGAACAGACATTCGCTTTCGATTCTGGAAACGCAGCCACACACCTGCAGGGGCTCAGGCCAGAAGCTGGGAGCTGCTAGAGCACCCCTCCCCAGCCTGCCAGCCACTGCTAAAGGGAAGAGAGGAAGCTTCAGGCTTTTCCTCCCTCCCTGCTTAAGCAGAGCGGGCACGGACAGACCCCAGCCTGGGGCCAGCATGCTGAGGCCAGGGAGAGGAGGGCTTTAAATCTCACTTCGTGGCCCGCATGGAATGCCAGCTCGGGGCCAGCTACAGGTGGGGAGGGGGCACCCTGCCAAGCTCATCACCCCCCACTTCACCATTCCTGGCCTGGGCCTCCATGTTGAAGGAGGAGAGGGGAGTTTAAACCCCATCCCTGGCACACAGGCCCCTGCCAGGCTTTTGCCCCACTGCTCCCTATGGGGAGGGGCAGTCTCTGCCAGGCTTTCCCCACCCCCAGCTGAAAGTGAGGGGCATAGCCACACCCAGGGCCAACAGGCTGGGGGGAGGGGGGTTTAAACCCCCTCAATGGCCACACAGAACCCCAGCCAGGATCTACATCGGGGGAAAGGAGCTACCACACTTCTCCCTCTGCTCCCCGCTCAAGTGTGGGGAGAGGGAAGCATCTGCCAGGGTTTTCTCCCTCTCTCATCACTTGAGTGGAGAGCAGCCTATGCCCCAGCCCAGGGGGTGCACACTGAGGCAGGGAGGGAGAGGATTTAAATCCCTTCCCTAGCCCTCACGGGATTCCAGCCAGGAGTCTGATGGGAGAGCAGCCCCTGCCAGGCTTCTGCCTCTCCCCCACTTCCCGCTCAAGGGGGTTGTGGGGCAGCCCCTGCCAGGCTTTTGCCCCTTCCCTGCTGGAGTGGAGAGTGGGGGTGTAGCCACGCCCTGGCCCCAGGCTGGCACACTGAGGGAGTGGGGAAAGGGGGTTTAAAGCCCCTCCCATGCCGGCAAAGGACCCCAGCCAGGTCTGTCTGGGCAGGGGGCAGTGGAGGGGAGATAGCCCCTGCCAGGCTTCTGTTCCCCGCTTCCCATTTGAGGGGATGGGGGGAGGTCCCCCACCAAGGTCCCTGCCAGGGTTTTCTCCTCCCCCTCTTCCACCCAGGCATTGCCAGCTGGGGTCGAATGCAGCATGGTGGGGAGTTGAAACCCCACTACCCCAACTTCCTCTGTGTGCCTCTGCCACGGCCACAACCCAGCTCTCCACTCAAAGGGGAAGGGGCAAAAGCCTGGAATGGGCTGCTCCCCAACCCCCTTGAACAGAGAGTGGGGAAGAGGCAGAAGTCTGGTAGGGGCTGCCCCTCCGTTAGGCTCCTGGCTGGGGCCCCATGTGGACCAGGGGAGGGATTCAAAGGACTCAAGCACGGTGCAGGGTGGAAGGGGAGGAAAAAGCCTGGCAGGGACTGCCTGCCCCCCAGGCAAACCCCTGCTGGAGTCCTGGGCCTCCTTCCCCTCCACACAAGCATGCTGGCCTGGGGCTGGCATCTGACCATGCCCCCTGAATGCTGCAGCCAGCAAAGAAAAGCCAAGCAGGGGCTGCTGCACTCCTGACATGGAGGTCCCATGAGAGTACGAGAGGGGGTTTAAACCCCTCTCCCTCCTCTCTGCCTCAGCCTGCTGCAGCCAAAGTCTGGCCACACCCCTGCCCCACCCCCTCCACTCAAGCAGCAAGCGGGGAAAAGCCAAGCAGGGACTGTTCCACCCCTGCCAGGCAGACCCCAGTGGGGATCCCATGCTGGAAGACAGATGCTTCCTAGTTTCATAGTTGGTAGGGTTGGAAGGGAGCTGAGCAGATCATCAAGTCCAACCCCCTGCCATGGCAGGAAAGAATGCTGGGGTCAAATGACCCTGGCTAGGTGATCATCCAGCCTCCCTCTGAAGATCCCCAGGGTAGGAGTGAGCACTACTTCACTTGGAAGTTGGGTCCAGATCCTAGCCGCCTCCTGATGTCTAGTTTGAACCTATCCTCAATTAACGTGTGGCCGTTCCTACTCTCCTGTTCCCCACTGATTCTCCCTGGTAAGTTGATAGACGGCCACCAGATCCCCTCTCAGCCTTCTCTTGTGGAGGCTGAATAGGTTCAGGTCCCACAGCCTCTCCTCATAGGGCCTGCCCTGCTGCCCCCTGACCATGTGAGTGGCCCTCCTCTGGACCCTCTCAATGCTACCCACATCCCTCCTGAAGTGGCACCCAGAACTGAATGCAGAACTCCAACTGTGGCTTGACCAATATTGTATAGAGGAGGAGGATCACCTCCTTAGTCTTGCTCGTGATGCATCTGTGGATGCATGACAAGGTGCAACTTAAAGCTCCTTTCCCCCCCTGCCTCTTTCTGCCAACCTGGCCCAGGGTCTGGCCACACATCCCTCCCCTGCTCGAGTTGCAAGTGAGGGAAAAGCCTGTGAGGGGCTGCTCCCCCCTCCCCGGCAGACCCTGGCTGTGGTCAAGGGTCAGGTTTCCCACCACCTTCTCAGCTAGCCAGAGCTGCAATAGTGCCCAACTATGGACCAGGGGGGCTGGGCCAACCTGGTTCTGCTGGAACAGACAACATAGCCCAGCCCCAGGCTGCAAAGCATCCTGGGATGCTGGGGGACTCTGAGTTAACTTAAACTAGGAAGGGGACTGGAACAGAAGTTCCATAAACCAGTCTGATATAAATCAGTTAATTCTGATACTACATTCAACCAGGTTTATTTTACAGATTTGGCCATTTTGAAAGTGGTTTTTATGCACTGAATTTCTGTTCCGTTACAGGTTTAAACCAGTTTCTGATCACTTAAACCAGTTTATGTGCAACTTCTATCCCTAGCCTAGGAAGGGAGAATGGGGGGAAGAAGGGAGTGGGGATCCAATGCTGTGGGGCGCCAAAGTAGCCCAGAGAGGGGAAGAAAGGGGTTGGGGGGAAGGGGGTGGAGGTAGGCACATGGGGAGGGAAGTGCAGGGGGGGACAGATGGCAGTGGACAAACTGTATGCCTCCCCCACCACCTTCACAATGCCCCTTCTACCTGCTCCCCATCTCCCTGTCCCTTCCTGTTCTCTCCACTGCCTGCCCCCTTACTGTCTCCCAAAATACCACCCCCATTGTCTGCAGTAGTAGGGGGGAGAGAAATTTAAGATGTTCCTCCAATAATTAGATTCTATACATAGAAAATTATAATAAATGTATACATTTTCCATGTACAGAATTTAATTATTGGGGAAGTGTCTTAAATTTGGGTAAATGTGGTACATGGTACATGAACAAATACATGAATAGGTACCACATGTTAGCTGCTCTGAAGCAAGTCCCCATTTTTTGTTAACCTGTTTTAATCTAATATTTTTTCCATATCCTGGAGTAATGCTGGCTAGAATTTGGATCTCTTTAAATAGCAGCTGTGGAATGGACCCTCCAGAGTGAAAGAACCATGCTACTTAACCATTTTTTTCAGCTAGCGTGTCTACAGTTTGCTTGAACTTCACCATAAGCTTCTTTGCAAATCCAGCAGTAATCTATTATCCAGAAACTAGGTTAAACATTATTGTTAACAACTAAATGAGAGAGTAGCCAGGGGAAATATGGAATGCAAAATAAAAAAAAACTCCTCTATTAAAGTATCAAGTATATTTTGTACACAAAACTAATAGCAGTAAAATAGATGTATATATTCCCATACACACTTATACATATAAATATGTAAATATATTTAGATATATTTATAAAAACAAAAACTAAATTCAGTGTGGCTTACTGGTTGGTGTTTACAAGGATAAGAATGGAAAAGACGTGGGACTAAACCAAAAGACCCAACTGAGAGAAATACTGCAAACAAGCAAGACAAGCTAAAAGAGTAGTGCAGGTTCGAACTTACTGATGTAAGTTAGAATTGTATAAACACCCTTTGAAAGCAGAAAAACAGCCATTTTATGGGGTTGAATCAGTTTTTCTACAGATTTTCTTATAGTACAAAAAGTATGCCTAGACAAAACCTTGTTATACAAGTAGCCAGCAACAATCCCCACTTCTTTAAGCTGCATTTCGCTTCCATTAGAAAATAATTTTACAAACATTGTTTGAGAATTTCAAATATTTCCACTCCACTCTGGTCAAAACAGAAAACAATTAAAAATAACCAGCTCCATTTCGTCTCTGGAGTTCTCAAGAAAAATGTGGAAGCCTGCTCAAATAATGCCAGAATGTTCACGTTTAGTTAACTGGCACCAACCTACCACCATTTTTTAGCCATATGTGCTGAACACGGACTGCATGGAAGCTCTTAGAGTAGCTGCAGTATTGAGGAAAATGGGAAACACAACTGAGCTAAGTCAGGCTACACTTCAAAACACTTCAGGGACCCTGACTATGGCTATTCCCACTTCTGGTCAAATGTAGCAGCAGCTATCCTTACTCTCAGAAAGGTAGAAAGAAAAAGAGTTAGCAGGTCAAGTCAGGCTTCCCCCCATAAATCACCTGGACTCAGTCATGATCCCAGCAGCCCTGTCATTTTGAGTACTGCAGGGAAAGAAGTCTTCCACTTTATGGAAAGAAATAAAGGGAAAAAAAGGGCCAGGCTTCTCCACTGGACCTAGGGGAGATCCTAGAAAGGCAGATGGGCTGCTGCTATAACAACCTTCTCCTGACAACAACTGATATAGTCCTGTAATTACTGCAATGGAAATCTGTGCTTGAATACCAAAAATTCAGGTAACCAAACCCTACTTACGATGCATAATGCTTATTACGGTTGCAACTAATAGAATTTCTTTTTACCCTTCATTAAAAAATAACCTAGGAAATTATAGGCAAAACTTATGGGCAAAAGAGCAATATTTAGGTCGCAAAGTCAAGCACTCAAAAGCTAAAAACTGTCAAATTTCACAGTTGCTGGTCCAACCTTAATACTGGTCCATTGTGATACAGTCTTCACATACATACTCTTAGAAGCCCTCTTTCAGGGGTTCCCAAACTGTGGTGCACATACCCCTGAGGACACACAAGACATCTCTGGGGGGTACATAGGAATAATAAAACTTATGTTGATACAGGTATGTGGACAGCTGATAAATCTGGAAGGGGGTATGCAGAAAGAAAAAGTTTGGGAACCTCTGCCCTCTCTCTGAGAGCACAAACTAGAAACATAAAGGAGAATAATTTAAGTTGTACAAACAGTTCTTCATTTTTGAGCATTTGACTTTGGAAACGAAATACTGTTCTTTTACATTTTTTTTATAAATATTATACAAAATCATAATGTATCAAATTACCCACCTCAGAATGAGCTCCCTCATATTCAACATCTGCAATTATAAATGCTCAAGTGTATGTTAAAAAATGAACACTTTGCAAAACAATATATTAACTATACAAAGGTAATGGCACTACTAGAAACTGAAAGCAACTTCTACTTCCTTTTTCCTATGACTTCCTGTCCACAAATGTAAAGGTTAACGCTAATATTTCTTGCAAAGCTGCAGCCCATTTTTAAAATGGAACAAGCATATGTTCGCTCTCTGCTCTTGTTCACAGCAATGTGTGTGTAGGCAGTACTGTCAACCTGTCCATTCTTTGATAGGGTCACAGTACTTGGCTATCATTTTAACAACAGGGACTGGTCTGTACGTCCAAATATTTTCAACTTTTTCAACTGGGCTTAATGGTGTGTGTAACAAAGTATTTACCAGACAATTTCTATTCGGTCACACTAGCAACTGTATATTTGAACCTGGTCTGGGCACTGGAGGAGAGGAGAGACTTCCAAGAAAACTGTTACAGATCTTCAACTAGACAATGGCTTTCAGCAGCTTAAAGCTGCAACAGGTAATCATGGGCACTCTCCTCCCTACTTTCTTCTCTTTCCCCCATACTTCTCTTGCCTGCAGGAAGGCTTCTGATGCAGAAGACAAAAGAGCTTCCTTTCTCAGCTCTAGATGAGTGAAGAATTCCCCCATTCTCTCCAAGGAAACATCAAACAAACCTTGGGAAGACCTTTGAGAAAATTATCAAGAAGCACATCTGAAAGGGCCCAGAAGAGGAGGTAATGCTCAGGGGAAACCAACATGGGTTCAATGAGGGCATGTCCTGCCTGACTAAACTGGTTTCATTTTATGATCAGGTCACAAAGTCCCTGGACGAGGGCATCAAGGTGGATGTCATCTTCCTGGACTTTAAGAAGGCCTTGACACGGTGTCCCATCACATTCTCTTAAAAAAACTTTGTGACTGTGGCACTGATGCCTACACATCAGTGGCAAATGGGTGTGTAGGCAGATGGGTGGCAAATTGGCTAGATGGTCATACCCAAAGAGTGGTGGTGGACAGGTCATTTTCGACCTGGAGGGATGTGGGCAGTGGAGTCCCCGGGGGACTGGGGCCTGTACTGTTCAACATTTTTATCAGCGTTCTGGATGTGGGTGTGGAAAACACACTGTCCAAATTCGCTGATGACACCAATATGTGGGGCGAAGTGGGCACGCTGGAGGGGAGGGACAGAATCCAGCTAGATCTACACAGGTTACAGAGGTGGGCGGATGAGAATAGGATGGAATTCAACACAGACAAGTGAAAGGTGCTGCATCTAAGGAGAAAGAACCAGCAACACACCTATAGGCTGGGGAACACCCTTCTTGTCAACACGGTGGCAGAAAGGGATCTTGGAGTCATTGTTGACTCCAGGATGAACATGAGCTGCCAATGCAAGGAAGTGGTCAATAAGGCTAACTGCACCTTGTTGTGTATCCACAGATGCATCACAAGCAGGTCCAGGGACGTGATCCTTCCCCTCTATATGGCACTGGTCAGGCCACAGTTGGAGTACTGCGTCCAGTTCTGGGCACCGCACTTCAAGAGGGATGTGGCTAGCACTGAGAGGGTCCAGAGGAGAGCCACTTGCATGGTAAAGGGGCAGCAGGGCAGGCCCTACGAGGAGAGGCTAAAGGGCCTGAACCTATTCAGCCTCCACAAGAGAAGGCTGAGAGGGGACCTGTGACTGTTTATAAACTCACCAGGGGGGACCAGCGAGAATTGGGTGAGGCTCTACTCCCCCAGGCACCATCTTGGGTTACTAGGAATAATGGCCACAAATTGTTGAAACCTGGTTCAGGCTGGACTTCAGGAGACACTACTTTACAGTTAGGGCTGCCAGGCTCTGGAATGGGCTCCCAAGTGAAGTGGTACTCTCTGCTACCTTGGGGGTCCTCAAGAGGAGGCTGAACAGGTATTTGGCTGGGGTGATATGACCCTGGCACCTGTTCCTGCCCACGGCAGGGGGGTCGGACTTGATGATCTGTTTAGGTCTCTTCCGATCCTAAGCACTATGATACTATGAAAGCAAATCTGGTGGCCTGGAGACTGGCTCAATGAAAAGTAAGAGACAAAGTCAAAGTCAGCTGGATAGTTAAATGGTGTTTGACATAACCTACCATAATGACATTCCTCCTCTTTCCCAGGCATACTGTTTTGCTATACTGACTTTGACAAGGATTTGTCTTTTTTTCTTTTTTAAAAAGAGAAGGAAAAAGTTGGCTATACCAAATCCATTTTTCCATTATTATTATTATTAGTAGTAGTAGTAGTAGTAGTAGTAGTAGTATTGGCCTTTCCATGTCATACTTATATTACAATGGATGATTAGGAAATACTGATTCATTGTGAAGAGGTGTGAATACCAAACTAAACATAAAATATCAGAGCAAACATGGCTTTCACTTACGTGAGGTTAATTCTGGATTTCCTTTCAAATTCATCATCCTTGGAATTGAAGGGCCATATACATCTGCATCAAGCAAGCCAACCGATTTTGTCTGCAGGAGAACAAAACATATCTGATGGTCAAAACATCTTTCTTGCTTCAAGGAAGGTCTGTCCAGCAGAGATTCAAAGCTCAAATGTAAAAATAAATATAACAAACTGCTTAACAGCCAAAATTTACTTCATACAACTTGGGTAACTGAGTGGTAAGTATGTAATTTTATATTTAATACCCACCATTATTAGAAAGCATGGGTAGAACCTTTGTCCCACCAAGGTAATCCCAGAGGCCCATAGTACAATTTTGTTTTTGCATATACCATGCCCACAAATATAACAGGCACCTTATTTTTGCAAAGGCCTAAAAAGGAAAAAAAGTCTTACCATGAAGCATGGTTACAGACTGGTTATCTGTCATCTCTGGTGCTTGGGGCCACTGGTTGGGGGCAACAAGTTGTGGTGGGGGGCTTGGGAGCTGGGGGAACATGTGCCAGGGCTGGGGGCCACACCTGGCCCTAACCCTGCAGTGGGACCTACACTGGCCACAGCAACACAAGGACTGCACAACAGAACCAATCCTACACATTATCCCTGAAGCTTCATGCCAAATCTCACCCAGCACACAGCCCTAGAGCCAGTGCAAAGTCCTAGAGTTGATGCACCAGGTCCAACGGCACGTGGCCATGGAGCCGTAGCGCGGTTTTCTGCCACAGGACAACCACATGCATAAGCTTGATCTGGTGCATGGTTGGGGAGGAAGACTCCTCATGGGTCCGGACATCTGGCAGCAGGGAAAGATACAAGGGATGGGGAAGAGCAGGGCAGAATTAACATATACTAAAAGCTCTGTTATCCAGCATGAATGGGGAATGGGGGGTGCCAGTAATCTAAAAATGCTGATTACCAGAGGCAGGGGTTTTCGGCTGGACGCAGAGTGGGGGTGGGGGGTGGCAGTGGTGGAGGGAGAAGAAGAGGCACTAGGATACCGGGATAGCAAGCAAAAAACAAAGTGGCAAGGGGGAGGCACAAAGCAAGCTGCTTTACCTCTCCACACTACCTGCCTCCACGTTGCCTGCCTCCCTGCAATGGTGTAGGAGATGAATTAAAGATGACCTTCTAATAATGAAACTTTATACATGAAAAATTATAACACATTTTCCATGTACCGAGTCTAGTAATTGGGGGGTTGTCTTAACTTCAGCTTCGTCTTTGAATCGAGTAAAGATGGTAATTCTATGGCTCCCAGAGCCACAGTAATTAATACTGCTACTGTTCTTGGTTTTATGTGAGAAAATATGGTAACTATTTAAATAAAACACTTTATTATATTTTTTTAAAAAGGATTTGAAAAGCAAAACAGCAATTCCTGTGTCCTCACTGTAAGTTTTCATTTAATTACTCTGCACATGCATCTGCAATCTAGTTTCTCACTTGCAAACTGGCTGACAGCTAATTTCCAATCAGAACGGATCTCACTAATTGTGGCTCTCAATGCGGAAGTTTATTGGCAGACATTTAAAAGGTAAAGCTTGAGTTGTACACCCATGTAGTATGCTGTAAATCAAGGCAACCAAAGACTTTTTATTGTTATAACAGTTCAGAAGGATAGCAGTTGTTCATTTTATTCTTTTCCTAAGTCCATACCATGTAAACCAAGTACATCAAAAAGTATTGTAAATGAAAAATAAAAATGTGTTACTTTTGTTTAGAGATCACAATCATGATTTAAGGTAACTCAATTGGCATCATAAACTCAACCTAGTGTGTGGCTAGCCAAAATTCTGTTCTCTTTTCTTTAATATTTCTAAGTATTTGCAGACTGAGAGTTGGCACAGTTTTTGTAATGACACTGATGAAAGCTTTAGACTTCATTTAGATTTTTTTGTTTCTCTATAATTTATAAGATCCTGTGAAAGCTATAAAATGTACTGCAGTTACTCTGATAGATTATTCCATTTCTTGCCTAACATATGAAAGCTGCAATTTAGGAAGATCAGAAAGCCCCAATTTTGTGTTAGATTTCAAAAGACATCAACAACAGTTTTAGAGGTTCTTTGTTCTGCGATAAAATGCATGTTTTAACAAATTATAAAGATTCATGACTCAGTCCTTTTATCCATGTCAGCAGCTAATCGAACCCATCAAAACATCATCTTAGGGCTGTGCCACATAATTACTTCTAAAATCAAAGTAAATATTTGCAGAAGAACCTATTTAAAACCTGACTGACTATTTTAAACTTAACTGACACTTTTTTCTGTTAGGTTTATTTGTACAAACCTTTGTTGTATTTTTTGCAACAAAAGTACACTAACACCCAGTGATGTACTAGAATGAGCTCTGAGAGTTCCTTCTTATAGTTTAGCCATAATGCTGAAGGAAATTAAGGTTTAAAATGGTTTTCATGGCCTCTGATTGAGTTACACTGCCAAATTATCCCTGCCAAAAGTAACTTATTCCTAGGACTCAAAAATACTAATGTACATCAAATGCTGTCTCCGTGCTGTGCATCAGGTTCCAAATATAAAAAATAAAGTAAGTGTCCTGGGGAAATAATATAATACTCTTCTATCACCACAAGAGTCTTTGGAGTCCCAAATTTCATTCCTCTTTCATACTAAAAAACTGATTGTGGTTCTAAGACAGCATAATACACGTAGACTGTTTTTCTGAATCAAAAAAGGATAATATAACATTTGTTTTGAGATATTTTGCTTCTGTCCTTGGTTATGGACAAAATTAAATGTTTTGTTTTTCAGAACCAAAAAAAAAAAAGTCCCATATTTGGGAACGGGCTCCCAAGGGAGGTGGTGCTCTCCCCTACCCTGGGGGTCTTCAAGCGAAGGCTAGATGTGTATCTAGCTGGGGTAATGTAGGCCCAGCACTCTTTCCTGCTTATGCAGGGGGTTGGACTCAATGATCTATTGAGGTCCCTTCCGACCCTAGCATCTATGAATCTATGAATCTATATGTTCTCCATGGCTAGGGACAGATATTACACATAAATCAGTTTAAGTGATCAGTGATTTAAACCTGTAACAGAAAAGATATTCAGTGCACATAAACCAGTTTGAAAATGGCCGAAACTGGTTTGAGATAAACCTGGTTGAAGGTAGTACCAGACGTCATTCCGGTTTATGCAATGCCTATCCCAGACCCCTTGCTGATTTAAGTTAAATCAGACTCCCCCAGGATCCCGGCATGCTCTCTGGCTGGAGCTCAGCAAAGACTGCAAGCTTCCCTGCTCCATCCCTCCCCTCCCCATCCCCGCTGCCTTAGACACACAGCATTAGCTAGCAGACCACATTCCGGCTATGGTCTGTGCTGTGGCAGATGGGACAAAGGCAGAATCAACAGGTAGCTAGTAATGTCCCTCTGTTGTTTTCTTAATGGGGTTATAAACACTGAGTTAGAGGTGATAAACACTGCATTATCAATTCCCTGCCAGGTTTGTCAAAAGGGGGTGGACCCCTCCCAAATCAAAGCGTCTTGCTGGGGCCTGGCCACACCTCCCTCAGCTCAGCACTGTGTGGAAGGGAAGGGAGGGCTGCTCTAGTGCTCCCAACTCTTCACTTGTGGCATGCAAGTATCCCTGGTATACTACCATTAATCCTGTATTCTAATTTAATTACACTGGCAGAGGCTTACTGTAGCTACTAAAGCATCTTGTGAGTTGGCACAAGCTGAATCATCCTTTCCAACGTTTTCACAATGCTCAAAACCCCAAAGAGAAGACAATCCAAGGATATACTTGAATTCTGGTATTTCAGGCTGCTAACTAAATCCAGCATATTTTAGCTGCTGACCAGAATTTTATCTACTCCTGGCCCAGAAGTGGTTTTATAACTGGAATTTTCTTACACTAAGTATTCAAAGCAAAACACACAAATAACTTGCACAACCCCCACTGTGTCTAAGTCTTTTCATAACACACCAAATTCTGCAGCTATATCCACCTCCCATATTCCATGTTTGCTATTTTATATCTTCTAAGTAGACCTTCAATTTATAAAGAACAGAGTACAGGGAAAAATAACTCTGCTATTCTCTTCTGAGTGCTACATTCTCCCCTTGTAAATGTAATGTAATCACAAAATTTCTATTAATAAATTCAGAACACCCATTTGACTTATTAGCAGTAATCCACAAATTCCACAAGCTGAGAACAATTGTTCTCAAGTAAATCTTCCATGAGTTCTGCTACTGACAAGGGAACCATCCAATTTCCTTCTGTTTCTTTCATGTCTCTTGCACACACATTTTTGCTCTCCAACATAATAGAATTTAAACTGTTTAGATCTGACTTATTAGATAATAGTTTCTATTTGATAAATTATGTAAATCCAAGTAATTAGATATGCAGCACATTTAGAAAAAAAAATCTACTATACAAACATACTGTATTTACTTGATTCCAAGACAAGGTTTCTTTCCCTACTACAGGCTTGGAGGGGAAAGCTCCCCCATCTTATAATCGCATACAAAGAATTCTCACTAAAAACACTGACTATCATTAAACTTCTGCCAAAAGCAGCATGTGTTTAGCAATGGAAACCAACTATGAAGTTGATTAAATGCAGCCAACACTGGGCGTGACTATAAAATACTTGGCCCATATCAGGCAAGCATCCTGATGGAAACCCACCACAAGAATAGGTTAGTGCCGCCCATCTGAACAAGATATATAGTAGTACCCGTTAAGTACAGCCCCCTCATTGCTGACTCTTCTTGCAAGTCATGGTGAGCTATGACACTACATCCCCAGAATCCCTCTGTTGCCCCTTCTCTCAGCCTGGCACATATGATTAGTGTGGCCCTGTCCACCAGGAGGTGAAGCCATACCAGGTTGCCCTGTGCCTTATCTGCACATACATTTTTGGTGCATCCTCGGACTTGTGTCAAGAACACTTGGTTCTAGTCATGAGTGAGGGCTTATTAGCACATGGATCCTTTGTGGTGGGTATCTGAAGTACACACACATACTGAATAGTGCTGAACTGAGGGGGTCACAATGGAGGTTGGGGCCACACTAATAATATGCATCAGGCTGAGAGACGTTGCAACAGAGGCATTCTGGGTAGAAGTCTCCAGCCTTTCCCCCATGTTCTGCTGGAACCCTGCTAAGACTGGGCAAGGCATAAACTTGTATGCTTCCCTGCACCTAATTACTGGAGCGTGATTCAGGTGAGGAACAAGCCAGAAACAGAACACATTCCCTAACTGCTTCAGTACTAGGCTTTTCCAGTCCAAACCACTCAGGTGGCATGCTCTGCTCCCAGCTTGGCTACGACTGACACACACTCACCCTCCCCATGTGGGAGGGGGGAGAAGGCAGCAGCAAAGCACAGTGATTGCCTATAGAGTAGCTCTGCCTCCTGAGAGATATTCTCCGGGGAACCATTTCACTTGTGTTGTTCCCGAGTTATTTTTCTCCCCAAGTAGCCACTTCTATTTTGGGAGAGAAGTTATAAACTTCTGTACACTCATGGTTTCTCCAGAGAGAGAAACCATGTATTTCTCCGTCCAAGCCCAATATTAGCACTGTTAGGTATGAAACAAGACTCACAAGATAAACGTAGGAATTTCAAATAGAAATTTACAGTGTCTAAAACATTCTGACCGGTTGTGGGCTTTCTGAGCTCTCTGCAACAGAAGAATTGCTCTGCTATTTTTCTGCAATAAAAAACGAGCAAAGAAGTGAGAGCTGGTATATCCTAAAGGGTGCATTGAGTCCAACAAGGGGTGTCTTTAGCCTCAAAAGTTTAAGAACCACTGCCTTAAACAATCATACATCAGTGTCTTTGAGGCTCTTCTCTACTTAGATGAGCTGGAGCATCATTGGATTGTTCAGATGATCTACCCTTGCACACATCATTCGTCTGAAGGTCCATGGTCTCGTTTTGTTGTTCAGACTTTTCAGTGATAGATGCAGATCCCATCAGTTTGATCACTAGTTTCCAAATCTTCTGAATACCATCTGAATTTCCCCAAGGTGAATAAAATACTCCTGCCACCAAATTTCTCCCAATTTCCAAATTTCTATGTCATGGACGGTATCTGAAAACATCACATCAGAATTACTGACGTCTGATTCTCTTTCTCTTCTTGCATTTGTGTTCCTTGTTCTGTACATCCACCTGCAGTATTTTTAGATAGTAAGGTTATTTTTATGGATAAGCAGTAAATGGAAGTAAACGACTGGGTCAAAAAATTCTTACACCTTTGTTTCCATTTTTTGCTTTTAAAGAAAGCCTAACAAGTGATCTTTCCTAGCCATGGTATAAAATTGCATTTAAGTCTCTTATGAAGTCAGCTATAACTGGAACACATTGGTAGGGGCCTAATTCACAGTTCCATGATTTTTGTGGAAACCATGAAAAATGGTGATCTCCACGATCACCATGAAAAAAGGCATTGGCCACAATTTCCCATGAAATCAAGCAAAAAAAAATGCTTACTGGAATACAAAGAAAGCATGGCGATCACTACAGCCATAGAGCACACAATTTGAGTCAGAGCTAGGGAGGGTGAGCCAGTGACACAGACTAAGTGAAGAAAGTGAATGTATTTGGACACCAATCAGCAATGAAGGACAGGGCCCCCGGACCTCTCTGCAATCAGCAGTGAGGGCCAGGGCCACTGTGAAATGCCCATGAAACCTGCTCTGCTTACCATGAGCAGGCCATGATAAAACCTTTGTCTCACCATTATTTAAGTAGATTCCTAATTATTAGTGACTTTACCAGTCACTTATTTGATTTAACCATCTTGGAAGTTGTTCCATCCAAGTAACTAACCAGTTGAATCCATCCAGATCCTCTGCCTTATTCTTTGATTTTCTTCTCTTAAGAGTGTTCACTTTCAATGGGACCATGCGTTTGACTCCAACAAAACAGTTACGAAGTAATATTCTATGTTATTCGAGTAACATCTTGATGTACTACCAACAGTAGACATGGAAACCGACCAGCTTATAAATCTTCTTTGTGGTAGTCAATGGTTTCTCTGCAAGAACAGCCACGGTCTCAGCTGGATCTATTTTATAACCTTCACCAGACACCTGCACCATTCTCAAGTAAGCTCTAAGGGGTAGCTTTCAGCTTAATTTCAGTTTCTTGCAATACTTCCCTTGCACTTTCCCCAAGTTCCACAAAAGAGCCCTTGAACATAAGAATTCCTCAAGATGTGGATAGGGATCTACCAGATTCTTAACTGTGCAAATTTTTTGTGGAAAATGTGAAATCAGGTGGGATCCATGAAAAACGGTGGGCTCACTGCAAAAAAAAGCCCCAACACAAAACAAAACAAAAAAACTTCCTGGCAAGCAAAGAAAAGGGCAGGATGCCCTGCAAGTCTTAAAGAATGGGAGGGGAACAGGGGGGGAAAGGGCAGAGGGGGAGGGGTGGGGGGGAGAGCGGGAGGGGTGGCAGAACACAGCTGCTCACAGCAGGAGGCAGGGAGGTTAGAGGCAGGTTTCTGGCCTGCGTTCCCTCACAGCCATGCATGCTCTGGCTAGAGGTATGCAGGTTCCTGAACAGTTCAACTTTCCACCTCAATCATGTCAGTGACCTGCTTTTGGTGATTGGGCATGTGCAGTGTTTCACCTGGACCAGTTGAGTAACTTGTGCAACACCTAGGTGCTGAGTGCACAGTGATTGGGAAGCACGTGCATTACATTATGATTGGAGGATAGTGATGATTAACAGGTGAGGTGATCAGGGGAATATAAAAGAAAGTCCTGTGAGAAGAATGGGCGTGCTCACGGGGTCATTGTTGTTGGCTTGGTGATCGGTATGCGCACGAATGTTGTATAACCTAAGACTGTTGGCAAGTGAGTTAATTTAGAGACAGATAGTGTATGCAAGGTGTGAGAAAGTGTGGAAGACTAAGGAAAGAGAGGGAGAGGACAGAGGTGTGTGTATGTGTGTGAGAGAGAGAGAGAGAGAGATAACGTGTGGAAAGCAAGGGTGTGAAAGATCCTTATCTGGATACTTACCTAGTAATGGTTTCTTTGATCTCCAGCAATCATTTGGTAATGTATCACCCTCACTCTTTTAGTTCAGATCCAAGTACCCTTAGGGTGAAAGGATCTGACTACTGACAAGGATCACTGTCATTGCTGAATCAGTGAACTGCACGGTAGGACCTGGTGCTGCACCACACTTCCCTCTAGCAGGTTTAACTTGTTATCGCTGTATAGTTGATTATAATATTGCTATTATGGTTAGGTTCTATCCGTTATGTTGATGATTTTTCAATGCATGTTCCTCCTGAATTCAGTGCACTTGACCTTTGTGTGTTTTGTAAAAGTTGAATGGGGGTGGGCTGTAGCTCAATGTTCAAACCTATAACCCCAAAATCCACCAACCACTAACACATTCACGATAGGCCCCAGGTTTTCTGAAGGAAGATTAATGACCCTCCGCCTCTCATTATTATAGAGTCCTTGTGTCTGGGCACAGAGGCCCACCTTTCAGGGAGGCTGCAGGCAGCTGCACCGGGGTTCTGGGCCAGTTGTGGCAGGCAGCTGGGAGGCTGCAAGCAGCTGCACCAGGTCCATGAAGCCCCAACCCAGCTCATTACACATGTGCACCCACCATGGGCAACAAGCCAAGCCAGAGTTCCACAGGCCCTGGTGCAGCCTGTGCAGCCTCCCCACTCAGTGATGGCCCAAAACCACGGCTTAATAATGCAAGGATTAATGGCTTCCCCAGGCTTAATCAGGGTAATTAAGTCAGTTTTGGGCCATCTGGCAATCTAAAGGGAGAGGCAGGACTTCTGGGACCCCTCAGCCAGAGGCATGTGGGGGGGACCCCACTGCACTCAGCCCAGGAAAATGGCGGCCAGCCCCAGGATCTGCACACAAAATCAACTGGTTGCCTTCTCGAGTTCAGTCGACCCCTAGATGTAGAGCATGTTCCTCACACCTAAACTTCAGGTCTTCCTAGAAGACCACAGGTATATTTGTTCAAGCAAAAAGACTTCTGCCTATTCATGCACGCCATATGGAGCAATAGAGTCTATAAGACTGTTTTGTTCAACCACGAACCCTTGATAATATGCTTTCTCTTGATTTAAGGAAGAGAACTAAGATTTACCTCATAATCCTTCCAGGACATCTTGATATAGTGTTTTTTCCTTTTCCCAAACATATGCACAGTCAAACCTTCCATTCTTTTTCTCAAAAATACATAATTGGTAATAAATAGAATAAATGATTTTGTGATCCATCTCCCACTTAGATCTTGCAACTGTTCCATTACCTCATTATTCTATGAACTATGCACCAACACAGAAGTTTTCCATATGGACTGCTGATTCTGTAACTCAATATATACCTGCAGAAAAGGAATCTGTCCCGGAATCTGCCTCTATTATCTTTGGAGAAAAAATCTGATTCCTTTTTGGCTACAGTATTAATTTTAATACCTTATATTTTAATCCCAACAGAGTAGAAACTCTCTAATCTTCCAACTCTTCCAGCTGTTCACTATTTAAATAGCCTAAAATATGTTTTATTAAAGCCAAATAGTTTTTTCCTACAATTTTATTGCAATCCGTCTCAGAAATGCCCAGAGTCACAGACTTCTCTTAAATGCTCATCCTTTAGCTAACATAAAATCCTTCCTGTTTCCATATAAAGGTTCTCTTACTCTCTCCCAGCCACAGTGCTTACATACAATTAAATCTTCACTGGCAGATTTTTCTGGAACAGCATGAAGCAACATTTAGATAGGTTATTCTCTCAAAAAGGTCAGATCATTGCAATTCAGTCTCTGCTGACTGGCTTGTTAAATGTTACATTCCCAATAATGGTTTTAAAACTGGTGCTTTATAATATCCACATGCAAAAAAAAGTGGGGACACTATGGATGAGTACAACACAGCTTCACTGGGTGGCAGCATGGAGAGCATGGAGAGCATGGAGAGGAGGTCCACCACCCATACAGCGCCACTGAGGCTGTAGGGCTTCAGAATATGGATGGCTCCTAAGACAAGCCTGCATCAGGAAAGGATGTCTGTCTTCCCATTTCTAAGATTTCTGAAAATAAAATCAAGAGAAAGAGGGCCAACTGGAAGTGCCTCTGGTTAAGTACCTTAGGTTCAAGTTCTTCCACGTTTTTATGATTAGTGAGAGCTTGCACCATGTGGCATGCCTCTTCAAGATAATAGTGTCACTCCACAAAAGCTGCTCTGATGGCCAAGAGTTCCTACAGCAAGACTGTATAGTTCTTTTCTGCTGGGGTAAGCTTGTGGGAGAAGGCAGCACAGGGGTGCAGAGCCTTTCCAGCATCTGCATAGCCCTGATGCTTTTGGGAAAGGTTAGATGAAGCCTCTGGAGACTGAGACCCTGAAGGGGCAGCAATGGTTGGCATCCCTACCTAGAAGGTGAGTCAAGCAATTATTCCAGGTTTCCAGCAGTGTCACCAGCTAGAACCAAAATGAACCTCCTGGGCTTCCTTCCTTACCAGTGGATCATGGAGCATAAACCAGGGAAACCCCATAATCAAAGGGTAAATCAGGGAATGGATATCCCCAAATCACAGTGTTTCATAGTCCCCACGAGTAGTTACATCCACTTCATGGGACTGGATGCAAGAGGAGAGCTGTTTATGGTCTCAATAGCCTCTGGCTTACACCACCACTATAATGAGATATGCAAGGCCCGGGCCAGGGTCTTCAGTGAAACTCCCTGTTGCCCCACAGTCTAGTAGGGCTGGGAGCACATAAAATTGACCTGGGACCTGGTGTTGAACAGACAGCTGTAACCAAGGGTTCCACAGGCCAGGTTTGTCATGGGTTTCAGTCAATGACGGGGTGAGGAGAATTAGTAGTGTTCACTTGGGTTCTGGAATAGCAGCAGCAGGACAAAGAACTGGATAAGGTAGCGTGTGCCTTTTTTGCTCCCTCCACTCCTAAAGACAATGGTTAATTTGCACTGCCAGATATATAGAGGCACGGAACCCAGAGAGGGGTCCTATTCATGCCAGTTCATCTTTTTCCTCTTTCTGCAGTTCCCACCAGAATTAGTAGAGCCAGGCCACCTCAATCCAGTGGGTGTCTGCACTGCAGCAGCAGAAAAGTGATGCATAGGCAGCAGCACCCTGTCCCTGGTGGAGATTCCTTAATGCAGCCCTTGCTGTCTAGACTCAGCAGTTGCAAATAGTTTGCAATAGTTGCAAACATCTTGGCAAATTCCTGAAAGAAAGTCTCCCAGTCCTGGAGGACAGGGCTGCTATGTTCCATCAGTGGGAAGACCCGGTTCAGAGTGTCCCCCATTAAAATACTTATGACAGGGCTCACCTTTGCCTGGTCCCAGGAGTAGGTTTTGGGTTGGGCTAGGAATAAGGAATTCCCCAAAGTACTGTCAGTCCTCATTAACCACAGTGTATACAACCACAGTACCCCCTCATGCTAGTGCTGGTGGTTGTCTTGGTACACCACCTGGGCTTGGAAAGATTGGTTCCTAGTCAGCAGTTGCTGCACCCAGGCTTCCAGGACTTGACAGTCAGAAGCAAGCCAGTTCAACCCAGCCTGTGGGTCTTGCCGAGTTGTAACGACCAAAGCAGGTGTGTCCAAGGACACCAGCACAGGTTGTGCTCCAAGCTGGACCCTATTCACCATCGAGGTAGGGGTCTACCCAACTTGAGGAGGCAGCCAGTAGATTTCATGGGTAGATCTCAGGGCTGGCTGCCATTTACAAGAGCATATTATGGTCACCATGACCCCACATTTCTGACTGGCTGGCTGAGGGCCCCAGTGGCTCCATCAGCCTGGCCCTCCACCACTGACTGGTGGAGAGGGCTAACTATCACGAGGCCCTACCCATTGCCACTGACTGGCTGAAAGGGCTGTCCATTATGTGACCCTGCTAAATTGTGAAGAAGGGCAGGGCCAGGTGACAGGCAGCCATCTCAGCTAATCAGTGGTGAAAGGAGAGGGGCATCAGCCATACTGCCTGCTCGCTTTTGTGCTGGCAGCCTCCCTCCACCCCAGATGAGTAGTGCAACCAGGAGGACTGTTGGCTCCCACTGGGGTGCCAACATTTTATTTTAAAGGGTTTTTTTTCCTGAAGACTTCATAGAGATTGCCCAATTTCATGGTTTCCTCAAAATCCACATACTTGTGATTTGGATAGGTCCAGGCAAGCTGTCACACGAAGTTATAAGTGGCCAGGTTCAGGAGTCACACAGGGAACAAGGTGCCAACCTAGATAGGAAGAGTCAACAATCCAGATACAGGGTGGGTCAGGAAGTCAGGAGGTCAGTCTGAGAAGCCAAGACAAGAAACTTAGGTGCTTAGGTGGCAGACTAGGATAAGGAGCCATGCTGGACAGGCCAAGGCCCTGGGATCAAGGCCATGGCCTGACACCCTGTTTCAGGCCACACTGTGAGAAGAGTAGCTGGGGACATTTTTAAGTAGCTAAATCAGATAAGAGTCTCCCTTCCCCTCCCCTCTGTGCTCAACATCATATCCCCTCCCAGTTATCTCTTCCTCTACACATCACTGCAATTGTCACTGCTGTCTCCCCCTGCCTCAGGTTATACAGGGAGATGGGCTCAGATGGGATTCCTCCTCCAGAACCAATTGCTCCAAGTGTTCCCCACCAGCCTGTGAGCAGGTATGGTGAGAGAAACCCACCTGCAGCCACTGCCGCTGTTATCAGCTGAACCCAGATCCCTGAGCAGTTTGGCCAGAGCAGGGCAGGAGTGACTTGGGAGCTCGCCCAACCTCTGGGTAGCCAGAGACAGGTCGGGGAAGGGTAAATGGGAGAGGAGGTGCCACTGAGCATAGAGGAGAAGGGATGGGATGCTGAAAGTGAAGTGAAGGGAGAAAATTATCTAATTCAAAGACTTAAAGCCCCTAGCTGCTGCTCCTACAGCATGGTTTACCCATTCCAGTGGGAGAGGGGGTAGCTGGGAGCAGATATGCAGCCACCTTGAAAAGCCAGTCACTATTTCCCCACCCTGCTTTACAAAATCCTGAATCTGCCCATGGGTATAGACAGCAGTCAGCTGTGCTGCATACTTCAGAGGAATGAAGAACTTCAGTAGCTTCTCTTCACATTATGAATGTTCCATGATTCAACTAAATCTGACAATAGTTGCTGCTTCAAGACTACAAATAATATCAGGGAAAACTTCTACAAGCTTTCACTTCCTTCACCTCTGCCACCAAGCTCTTCTCATGTACATACTACCAAAAATAGACTTTTATATCACTAAACATTAAAAAGCATTTTGTAAGTTACTTATTAATTTACAAAATCCAAATACTTGGGGATATCTTGTTTTCTTAGACTTGCCAACTTCAATAACAGGAGCTGACTGAACCTCTTTACATTGTAGTTATAATTGTACATGCTCATAGACAACACTAAGTTGTCAAAAACTCAAAAAAATTCCAATGATAAACAGCATTAAAAATTCTGTTCTTACTATAGACTAGCTTTTATGTAAGGGAAAGAGAGAGTCATTTTTTTCCACTTTTCTAATTTATATTTTAGACAATCTTAAGTTTTTCAATACTCTGTAGACATTTACCAAATACTGAATTTACTCATATCTAGGATGAATTCCCTCCTCTCCCTCCAGCCATTCAACGTGGGGGGAAAAGCCATTCATCCTGACTCAGGCTCAGGGTTGCAGCCACTACCCTTTTCACCTGCCCCCCACCTCTGCCCTCCCACCTGCTCCCTGCTGCATCTGCCCTCCTCCCCCAACACGTACCCTCAGTCATGGCACTGGTACTGCTCCAGGCTCCAGAGCACACGCTAGCTCCAGACCCTCCTGGTCCAACAGCAGTGACTGTGGTGGTGGCAGCTCGGGCTGGGAAATAAGTAGGGCAGGGTGGGGCAAGCAGGGCAGGGCAAGTAGAAGGTGGGCACAGGCAGCAGCAGGGACAAGTGAAGGAAGGGGCAGGTACTAGGGGGCACAGGCACCATAGGGGGGCAGGAGCTGCATGGGCAGGCATGACAAGGAGAGTGCTGGGGAAGGGGGCAACATGGGCAGCATGGTCAGTGTAACAGGGAGCCAGACTCCTATTACTTTAAGGGAGAAGCAGTAGCAGGGAGGTCCACAGGTGAGGAAAACACTGCCCATTATAGGCTGGCTGCAGCCAGGGACCCATAAGACATAAGTATCTATTGAAGGGCCACCTGCCCCAGCAATAGGCCGCTAGGGCAGAGCTCTGCTTGACTAGCAAGGACACTGCTACAGCAGCTAGAGTAGTAGCCATAAAGTACCCATTAGAATCAGAAAGGAACAACTGTGCTGGTAGGAGTCACCTGACTCAAGAGGGGCCACGCTTTGAGAAGCTCTGAAGTCACCACATGGAGAACGGAAGGGGAAGGCTGGTCCTCTACAGGTGATGGAGCTCTCAGCAGAGACAGTCTGCCTGAGAGACCCTGGCAGGCACTAAATGCCCTGAAGGAAGGGAGACCAGACCCATGGGAGCATGGCTGAACAAACGGTTGTTAACCCTGACTGGGGGTGGGGAAAGGTTTTGTTAAGCAGCAGCCTAGTTTTTGTGCATTTGCTCAAGTACACATGACTGGTGGACCAAGTGTGGCTACAAGGGGCTATGGGGAGCCTCAGGATGCCCTTGGAGCATATGGTGTTTTGAGTCCTGCCAGAGCCAAGGCTCAAGATGCCGACAAGTAGAAACTGAGAGGGTTTAAACCTGATCTAGATAAGACAACAGAGGTGGCCTGATGCTGGGGGGGCTAAGGCCAAAGTACATGAAGCAGTAGCAAGAGGGGCAAAAAGCCAGGGCCAGGGGCCCAGAGCCCTAGAGCAGCATTTCCAAACCTTTTTCATTCTACGGCATACTCGGACTTTAAGAGGAATAGGTTCCAGCCCATATATTCACACAGTACGTAGAATTACACTAACATGCAGAATGACAGCCTTTTTCATCTCATGGCACACTGGCCAAACATGGATCGGTGGCACTGCAAGGCAGCTGTAGCGGCACTGGCTGAAGCCATGCCCTGCCGGCAGCCGTGCCCCTGCAAGATCCCATGGCACACCTGGTAACATCTAACAGCACACCAGTTGGGAAAAGCTGCCCTACAGGGGTAAAAACCAGAGCCAGGGGCCCATAAGCCAAGATCTGGTGTAGTGGGCCAAGGATAGGGGGCCAAGCTAAAGAAAAGGGGCAGAGACCAGGAAAGCCAAAACCCCAAAAAAACTTTGAGGCTGAGAAAACCTAGCATTGTATTAGGGCAAGTGCCCCATTAGACCAATAACCAGTAGCATATTCATAAATGTTAGGGTTGGAAGGGACCTCAATAGTTCATCAAGTCCGACCCCCTGCATAGGCAGGAAAGAGCGCTGGGTTCAGATGACCCCAGCCAGATGCCTCTCTAACCTCTTCTTGAAGACTCCCGGGGTAGGGAAGAGCACCACCTCCCTTGGGAGCCCATTCCAGATTTTGGCCACCCTGTGAAGAAGTTCCTCCTAATGTCCAGTCTAAATCTGCTCTCTGCTAGCTTATGGCCATTATTTCTTGTAACCCCCAGGGGTGCCTTGGTGAGTAGAACCTCACCAATTCCCTTCTGCGCCCCCCATGATGAATTTATAGGCAGACACAAAGTCGCCTCTCAACCTTCTCTTGCCAAGGCTGGAGAGGTCCAGGTGCCCTAGTCTCTCCTCGTAGGGCTTGGCCTGCAAGCCCCTGGCCCGCAAGCCCTAAACCATTTGAGTGGCCCTTCTCTGGACTCTCTCCAAGTTATCCACATCCCTCTTGAAGTGTGGCACCCAAAACTGCACGCAGTATTCCAACTGCAGTCTGACCAGTGCCCGATAGAGGGGAAACATCACCTCCTTGGTTCAGTTTGTCATGCATCTGCCGATTCACAAGAAAGTGGCGTTGGCTTTGCTGATGACTTTGTTACACTGACAACTCATGTTCATCTTGGAATCCCCTAGGACTCCAAGATCCCCTTCCGATTCCGTGCTGCCGAGCAGGTCATTTCCTAGGCAGTAGGTGTGCTGGATATTTTTCCTCCCTAGGTGCAGCACTTTGCATTTCTCCTTGTTAAATTGCATTCTATTGTTTTCTGCCCATTTTTCCAACCTGTCCAGGTCTGCCTGTAGTTGTTCCCTGCCCTCCGGTGCGTCCACTTCTCCCCACAGTTTTGTATCATCCAGAAACTTGGACAGAATACATTTCACTCCCTCATCCAAGTCGCTGATGAAGACATTAAAGAGTATCGGTCCAAGGACCGAGCCCTGCGGGACCCCACTGCCCACGTCCTTCCAGGTCGATACCAACCCATCCACCACTACTCTCTGGGTATGACCCTCTAGCCAATTTGTCACTCACCGGACTGTGTAATCATCCAAGGCACAGACTCTTAATTTGTTCACCAGTATGGGGTGGGATACCATACCGAAGGCCTTCCTGAAGTCTAAGTAAACGATACCTACCCCTACTCTTGCGTCCAGGTGTTTTGTAACCTGGTCATAAAAAGAGACTAGATTAGTCAGGTATGATCTACCTGCTACAAACCCACACTGGTTTCCCCTCAGCATAATTTTTCCTGCTGGGCTCTCAAATATATGAGCCTTAATAATCTTTTCAAAGACTTTGCCAAGGACGGAGGTGAAACTGACTGGCCTATAGTTGCCTGGATCCTCCTTCCTCCCCTTCCTGAAAATAGGGACCACACTGGCCCTTTTCCAGTCCCCCGGGACCTGGCCATATGTGAGGCATGGGCATGACTGTAGGTGTAGAAGGAAGCCACAAATCACCCTTAAGGCAACTGGTGCACTAGAGCAAAAATGAAGCAGGGAGAGCACCCCCTAGCACTTGAGGAACCGAACTGTGATCAGATGGGTCCAGGAGGGACCTGCTGGCCGCTGAATCAACAAAGGCTCACTCAGATACCCTGGAGCAGCCTCCCTTTGCCTGTTGTTTTCATAATCAGATAATTCTATCAAGGCATGGCAGGTGAGAGGAAAGGGAGGACACCCAATGAACCGGAGCAGGGCAGGAGCAATGTGGCCAACCAGGAGGCATCATGGCCACCCTGGGGCCCAAACTTGTCACAAGTGGTATAGGGGACAGACAGCACGCTGTGGAAGGGGCAAGAGGAGGAGGACAGGCCACTTGACTCCCTTGCCACCTGCCCCAGCATTGCCTGTCCTGCTGTTCATAGAAACATAGAATCACAGAAAATTAGGGTTGGAAGGGAGGTCAGGAGGTCATTTAGTCTAACACTCTACCCAAAGCAGGACCATCCCCAACTAGATCGTCCCACCCAAAGCTTTGTCTAGCCAGGTCTTAAAAAACCTCCAAGGATGGACAGTCCACAATCTCTCTGGGTAGTCTGTTCCAGTGTTTTACTACCCAAATGGTGAGAAAATTCTTCCTAATATCTAACCTAAACTTCCCCTGTTGCAACTTGAGACCGTTGCTCCTTGTCTGTCATCTGCCATCACTGAGAACAGCCTACCTCCTTCCTTTGTTGAACTGCTATTAAATCCCTCTGTCTTCTCTGCTCTAGACTAAATAAGCCCAGTTCCCTCAGCCTTTCCTCACAAGTCGTATCTCCCAACCCCCCCACACCATTTTTATTGCCCTCCACTGGACTCTCTCCAATTTGTCCACATCCTTTCTGTACTGGGGGACCCAAAACTGAACACAGTACTCCAGATGTGGCCTCACCAGTGCTGAATAAAAGGGAATAATCACTTTCCCTGACCTGCTAGCAACACACCTACAAATGCAGCCCAGTATGCTGTTAGCCTTCTTTGCAACAAGGGCACACTGTTGGCTCATATTCAGCTTATTGTCCACTGTAACTCCCAGGTGCTATCTGCAGAGCTGCTGCCCAGCCAGTCAGCCCCGAGCCTGTCCTGGTACATGCGATTGCTCCATCCTAAGTACAGGATCTTGCACTTGTCTTTGTTGAACCTCATGAGATTTCTTTTGGCCAAATCCTCCAATTTGCCTAGGTCACACTGAATCCTAGCCCTACCTTCCAGCATATCTGCTACTCCCCATAGCTTGGTGTCATCTGCAAATTTGCTAAAGGCGCACATCATGCCATCTTCCAGTTGATGAACACATTGAAAAAAAATTGGGCCCAGGACCAACCCCTGGGGAACTCCACTTGATACCAGCTGCCAACTAGACATCAAACCATTGATTACTACTCTGAGCCCGGTGCTCCAGCCAGTTTTCTAATCACCTTATAGCCCATTCATCCAGTCCGTACTTCCTTGGCTTGCTTATGAGAATGTTGTGGGAGACAGTATCAAATTAAGACTGCTGCTACTTTCCCCACTGCAGTAAAGGTGGGAGGATGAACTTAAGACAACCCTCCAATAATTAGTTTCTATAATGGAAAATTATAACAAATTATAACAAATTAATACATTTTCCAGGTATGAAATCTAATAATGATGGGGTCAGCTTAAATGTGAAGTCTTCTTGGATTTGGGTAAACACAGTATCTATTTGTGCTCCAGCAACACAAACATTCTTTTAAGAGTGGTTTCTTAGTCAGAACTAGACAAAAACTGCTTGCCAAACTTAGGCTTCAGCCCATATATTGATACAGTACGTAGAATTACAGTAACATGCAGAATGACATTCACTTTCTGACAGCTGACCTTAAAGCTTTCCCATATCTAATCCATTTTTATATCATAAATATGGATGGGAGGCAATTAGTTGTATGCTTTCAGTAAGAGAGGGAAATCGAATCTAGTGCTCATCTTGGGACTATAAAAAAAAAAGTGTGTATGAGGTTTCATACCCTGGAAAGTACAATAAGTACACAGCCTGACTCTTAAAGGCGAACACTTAAAACAATAATGGCATCCTTCTACTACAGTCTTTCAACTGAAGTTTCAATAGCCACAAATTGTAAGCTAAGGTCTACATAAACAGAAAAATATAGAAGTCAATAATATTCTTGTTAGTGATTACAAATACCTGCATTTAAACAAATACAAGCTTTTCCCCTTACAGCACAAACTCTGTACTAGATTCCTTGACACTTATTACCATGATAAGAGACAAATGCAATTATCACAATACTATGCGTCTAGCACGGTGACTCTCAACCAGGGTAACTTGTGGTACCCTTGAAAGGATCTCAAGATACCATACAAAGTTAGCAAAGTTAGCACTGTTAGGTGTGCAAATGTGACTCACAAGATAAACCCAGAGACTTCAAGTAGGAATTCATACTGTTAAAAACATTCTGATTTGTTGTGGGCTTTCTGAGCTCTCTGCAACAAAAAGGATGACTGTATTATTGTTCTTAGGAACTAAGAAATATCCAAAAGAGAACAAATACAATCAGTTTCCTAGCAAGCATGCAGAGAACTCAAATGCACTGACTAGTGGAGAACACACCAACTATTACTCAAGAACACCTAAAAGGTGCACTGGACAGGTTTGCCCACACAGGTGTGCCCACTGTCTGATGAAAGCTGCAAAGACAGGGAAGTGAATGCTGCTGACTCCAAGCATGAGAAGAATTTAATGAAAAAAAAATGTAGTTTTTACTCAAAAAGTGAGTAAAAACTAAGAGCTGGCATTTCCCCGAGGGGTGCCTTGAGTCTAATAAGGTTGAGAACCACTGGTCTAGCATCTGGGGATAATTTTCAAACAAGTTAACCAATGGCCTTCCTCTGTTTCTTCCATAACGTGCCCTTTACAAATAATATATCTGGAAATATATACAATGTAATATTTTTAATGAAATATTCATAAATTATTCACTCAGCTTTATGCAGAACCAAAATCATTATAAAGATCAAACAAAAAATGAAACTGAGATGTGAAGGAAGAATTTTTTTTTTTGAACTACCAGGTTTTTATAACCAAATAACATCCAAGTTTTGACCAAGGAGAACAGGAATTAATTCTAAACATACTAAATAATTTATTTATAACAAGTGTTTATGCAGAGGTAGTAAAGTAAGAAAGCACTCATTAAAACATATATCTGCAATAGTGGGAAAGTGAATATAGGTAGTTACTAGCTTAGTACTGTGTTCAGGATAAACTTCCACTGTTTCTTAACTTAGTTTCTAAATGAAGATTTTCATTTAGAGGTTTTTCCAGTTCTATTTATATTCAATATTATTTATAATACTGTCTTAATAGTTGGCCCATTCTTTTTTCTGCCACTTTGATTTAGCTGTTCACTAACTCTTCTCACTTCTTATGCACTACAAGACAATGTTTATTATTTAACTGTGCAGTCATGAAGATGATAAAACAGGGTTTTTTGGAAGACAGAATTTGTTCATTAACTGGAGCTCCCTCTTCTGGCTGGCTGCCTCTGTAGCAACACAACAAAAATCCCAATGTCCTTAAGCAAGCAGTTCGTTTCTCATAAAGGCTACTCCATAAAGCAAAAAAAATTATTATTATTATTAAAGTGGCTCAAAATTTGCTTGTAATCCATTGTACGGTATCCTTAACATGGAATAGGCTAGAACAAGCTGACCCTGTAGTCATGTTGATACTGGCCCTGTAGTCATGAGTCCAGACTATACTCCATGCCGAAGTCATTTGATTAGACTTGCACACTGATTTGTTCCATATGGTTTTCTCGGTGGGCTTCTGTCACTCAAGCCACCAAAAAAAGTTGTATCCTATACTAAGAAATGTAAATCTTCTTGGGAAGAAAAGGAAAGGCCAAAGAAAGCTGACTAGAGAGTCTGCCTCATAGCGACAGCATAAGCATACAATCTCCCAACTGGATTTGTGCCATCCTTAGTCACGCACAGCTGGTGTTTGCTCACCAAAATACTCTGTTCATAAACAAGCAATCTCTATTCTATTATTGCTGGCATCTATTAATTCAAGTTGTTTCTGCTATAATAAATTGTCTCTGGCCATGCAGCTTTCATAAATAGTCATCCCAGACTGAATAAATCGTCCTGGCATAAAACCCAAAAATTCCTTTCAGTGCTCCTGGGGGTGTGGAACTGACTGCTGCTACATCAAAGGAACTAAAAGAATCAGCTGTCAAAACTAAGCAAGCAATTAAAAATAGGACACTAGGGTAAAGCCCAAGTTATTTCTCCATACAAAAGGAAAGTTATATACATTAATATATCTCAGTACAGCTACAACAGCTTGCACAATTCTTAGTACTAATTAACTAAACCATCTATAACAGGTAACCCAGAGGTGCTACAGTTCTTATAATCTAGCACTGAACCAAAGGCTTTATCTCTAGCCTTCCTGGCCTTGCATAAAAAAATATTTTATAATCAGAAATTTTCATCAGGTATCTAAATGAAATCCTCTACCTAAATTATTTTCTATGTATAGTGGAAAGCAAAAATATGCCAAAAATCTGGGCACAAGATCCTGACCCATGAATTCCTGAATCTTAAACCCAGATATTCTAATGAAACAATATGGCCTAGAGAGAGACACTGGGGGTACCTCTAAGGTTTTGTGTTGGCCAGCTATCACTGTCATGTCTGAACATGTACAACATAAAACAAACTAACAATAATATAACTCCTTGTGGACTTCAAAAAATTGCTGGCTCTTGTCCCTTTTTAGATTATAGAAAGTTCTTCTTGGTATAATTTTTTGCTTTGCTTTGTTTTGTTTTTTTTATTTAAAAGGGGGAAAGGGCACTGCTTTTACATTAGGAAGGCTGTTCTGGTTATTCTGGAAAAATATTATTTGATAGGAAGGTTTTTCAACATTTTCTGAAAGTGGTCAGATTTAGAATTAAGTCTAATCTTCTCTAAAAATCGGTTCCATAACTAGATTCTCTCAATTAATAATATTCTCCCTCACCCCCACATTAAATATTTGTCCACATTTAATTGCAGTGTCCCAAAGAAGCACAATTTTAAAAAGTTTGCCTAAAGATGTGTTTACCAAAGCAGCTGTGATCTGATCTGTTTTTGGCCTTGATTAGTGGGATTTAGGCCTTAAAATTACCACAGAAACATACAACAGCCATCTTAATATGCTCTTGATAAACTATCAACATGACACTTTTTCTCCTAAAAAACTAAAAAAATACCCAATAAGAACAAAAGCTCCCATCTCTGTTATCAATGACAGCCGAGTACAGAAGGCACCCATGACCACCACAGTTTTTACAACTGTGTTATCTATGCGCTGTGTGTTCACATCCTTAGATCAGTATATTCCTCCTTCACATTGTTGTAAAAGCATAATGGATGCTACTCTGGTGTAAGTACCTTGACTCTGGGGTAAAATTAGATTGATCCAAACAAAGTGCAGATGTTAACAGAGATACAATTGCAATGCCAAGTATTGCCACTGGAAAACTAAAGACCTCAAGGACAAAACACAAGGCAGCACAGAAAACCAAGCACATTTCACTCAGCACAGGAGAAGCATGTGCCCATATTGTGAGGAGCTATAAATAATTCTTGCAGAAGACAAGAGCACTGGGGTACATATCATTGCTGCCTCTTGCCTTCTATCACAGCAAGAAGAAAGAGGCCTAAAGAAGCAATGCAAGGCAAAGATGGAGATAGTGTTGAAAGTCTTCTCCTATATGAAACAGGGAGCAGAAGTTAGTCCCACAGGCAGTTGATGACAGCTCTAATTGGACTACCATAGGTTCCCAAAGGCTCCAGAGATTCAGCTCAATTGACCAAAAATAGCTGCTGCCCTCACAGCCCATCACTTACAGCAGAGGTTGTCAACCAGAGGTACGCATGCCCCAGCAGTGCTTGAGAAGGCCCTAGGTGATACGTGTAGGCAGGCAGGGACAGAGCGCCGCCAAGCACCATCCCACGCTGCTGCCACCCACCCATCTAGCCGGATGTGGGGGGCAGGGGAAAGCTCACATGCGGCAGGTGCCACCCCACTCCCCCACACTCCATGTCCGGCTCCTGGGAGTACACTGATCCAAAAAGGTTGAAAACCCCTGACTTAAAGTGATAGTAAACATTGCTGCAAGGGTAGTATGGAAATACTCATTCCCCAAAGAAACAAGATTCCAGGATCTAAGGACTACATGCGCTACTGATGATGGGGATCTGCATCTACACACACCACTTTCACCAGTAAACCCACACCTATTTCCTCAGCACACGCCATGTCATTATGGACGAGCCCACCCAAAGTTACACCCAAAGCCCTCCATTCACCCTGTAGTCAAGACCACTGTCTCGTGCTAGCAGTTCTGTCCAACTTTAAAAGTCATGCACCATCCTTTCCTGAAGGGTTCAGCACCATCCTTTCCTGAAGGGTTCATGACCAGTTCATGGCCTGCAGCTAAGCCCTCCTCCCCATTTCCCCTCCTACTCAAAAAATGATTTTTTGGAGTGTGGAGCATCCGGTTTCAAATCTATACCATCAAATCTCCAAGCACTTAGTGGAAATGCCCTGCTAGTGTTTGACACTCTATTTATGATCAAAGACAACCACACATGTTGGCTTTATACTTTCCCAATTTCTCAGTTACAAGCATCCTGGGCACCCACAGCACCTGGTTTGTTTTTGCTCATGGTAATTCTACTACCCAGGCAAGATGGACAAAGACATCAAATAACAGAGGAAATGGCACAGAGACATCTCATTCACATCTGCCCCCAAGTCAGCACACAGGAGTTCAATCTGCAACATTCACCAGCTCAAATTAACAGTTCCCAAGTATTGCGGAAAAAGGCTAGCTACCTCAACAGCCCTGCAAACCATGTCAATAAAACCTTCAAAAGGAGGGTGGAAAGATTTCTTTAACATAAAGAACCCTCCACATTCCTACCAGGATCTGAATACTAGTACATGGCAGAAGCATTGTCTGCACTATCATCACAACCAGTAACAGAGTCCATGGCTTTGTGATTAATAATTTTACATGAGAACCTTCAGCAAAGTCATCTGGCTAACTTGTAATCAGCAGAAGTAAAGGCCTTTGACAATCTGGCCTCAAGTTCCCAGCATGTACTGGGGCACCTACTCTAGAAGCCATCAGGGATCCTGAGCTTCAAATGATGCTAGTGTAGCAGCTCAGCCAACATCTCAGCTAGTGCAGCAGCTCAGCCAAAATAACTACAAACTGTGTGAGCTCTATACCACTATAATGGTGTCAAATGTATTTGTGTGTTCACTCCATCACCAGCACACATGTGTTTATATCCACCCTTAACACTGGTTACAGCAAGTTTAAACTGCTACAGAAGTCCTGTATGCACTATTATCACAACCAGTAACAGAACTGAAAGGAAGGGAAAATGCTTATTACCAGGGATCCTAGTTTAATCTGTTTTAAAATTCCAATTTCCAATTCCAAAGTAAACTTGTATTACCACGAAAAATATTTTGAGCAGTAGCCACATGCACATAATGTTTCCAATTCCATATCATGAATTTCCAAATCCATATCACACAGGCTCCAACCTCACATCAGTATTCACTCATATGCCCATGCATCCCAGCAGAATCATAGTGAAGTCACTGACACTTATAGTGGAATGGGAACACTGCTGACAAAGCCAAATGAGGAATCAGAGCTACTGAGTCATTGACTTGTTTTATAGCATTAACACAACAAATGTAAATTCAAGGCTAATAAAAAACATTCTTCCAAAAGTAACTATGTTCATTTCACTTATGACTTCCCCAATAGTAACTGTATTATTTACATGAGTTGAATTAGCTTTATGCTAAATTAGTTTTAATGTTAAACTAATAGTTAGATTGTCACCTACCGAGTCATTTGCTGCTAATGCAAGGGCTATGTTTACTGTAAGAAAAAAAAAAAATTAAATTGCAGTAAAATGTTATTGGCCAAAAAGTTTAAAACAATACAAATGTCTTCAAGACGGGACATTTAAAATGTCTACATTTAATATAAATATTGCGCATATAATTGTTACCTTGGTATTACCCCTTATGCTTAAGCATCAGCAGCATTAATGTTTCAAAATACCTGCTACAGGACTGGCAAGCTCAAGCTGAGAGTACTAGTTATCTTACTTATTTTTGGGTACAGACAGAAGTCAGAACAAGTATAGCTCAAGCTAACAAAGCAGTAAAAAAAGGCTTTAGTTCCTAAAACACTAAACCATACATGTTTTTCAAAGCATTTTATCAAAAGAGCAGCTTTTTATTTTTTAAAAGATCTTTCAGCCTTTTGTTGAAGAATTCAATACCTTTACAATTTTTTTTAAAACTATGGCACATTGTGCTAGAAAAAAATACTCCTAATGCAAATATCCTAATCATGCTTTTCATTCATCATCATAACATTTCAATTCACAATTAAGTATTACACTTTTTATGGGTAAGCTACATCTTTAGAATCAGACTCATGCCCTTCCTGATTCCTTACGATGCATAGAAACACTTGATATTTTCTAAGAAAGAAAAGAATGTTTTCTGCTTGATTTTTACATTAGAAATCTAAATCCTGTCTACCCAAGCAGCAGCTATGACAACTAAAGAATCAGCAAAATTTAAGACCAAAAGCTAAAAAATTAAGGATTTTTGCATGTGTTAGAAGTTTTTAGTTTTTTGTCCACCCTTATATAATTCCAATATCTAAGTTGGATGAAAGGATTTATTGGTGAATGTTTACAGCTAAGCTCCTCTTCAGTTAAGACACAGCACTTCCAACATGATTTCCAGAAAAACCAAAGATTACACACACCTTTCTTGATAAGTCTAAATTAAAAACAAGTCTTTAACAAAAACCTTTTGTAGAGGAGAGATAGAAATGTTCAATGCTTTCTATACATATTTTACAGCAGCAAAAAAATGCCAGAAATCCAATTTGAAAGACAAAAATATCACACCAGATCACCTTTAAAGAAAAACATTAATTTATGCTAATGTTACTAAAGGAGTAGGATAAAAGAAAAGTCATTTGACAAGTATTCCTTACAGCCATTTTGCATTGCCATTTTCATCCAATGTAACTCACCCTGCATGAAGTTCAAAAGGTTAACAACCCTGCACTATCTGAAATATACATACACACACACACATTAAGGTTTTCATTATTTATATAGGCATACATTACCTCCTACATTTTTTTTTACTGTCTATATAAGAGGATTTCAACAAAACTTAAGTTCTTATATCAGTCTTGTAAAAGGACCCTGAACAAATGTTATAACTATCTCCACCCTAGACACCCCCTCAGCAGCCGCCAAGCCCCCTGCCGACCCCCAGCACAGCCG
>NW_017728947.1:68402207-68405822 GCF_001723895.1 Crocodylus porosus | reverse complement strand
GCCCAATCCCTGCATCTATTCCCTGCTAACAACTCCTAATTAAATTAGTATTAAGTCTGTATATGGCAGGATTTCAGCATGGCAGGATTTCATCAACAGATTGTCCCTTCTGACTTCTAAAAATATATTAATGGAGGTAAGAGAACAGAAGAACTGTTTAAAAGCTAACTGGGATAGATGTATGAGCATCTATTTGTTTATCAACAATTCTAAACAAATGTTGAGTCATTTTAATTCCATGAGCAATGAGCCAAAAATTTTATTTTCCCCCCCGTTAGAGTCAGCAATACATGACCAATGCCACAATCTACTGATGTTCTTCCACTTTCACAGCTGGGAATCATCTCCTTCAGAATACAGGAAAATGTTCTTTTTACAAGTTCTCTCTTATTAATGGCTCTCATACAAAGATAAATTTTCTATAGCAGCTCCCATTTTTAAGGTAACTAAAGACAAACAAAATAAAAGTTTGGACACACTGCAAAAATAAAGTATCTTGTTCAGAAATTCTGAAATGAAAATGAAATGGGAGGTAGGGAAAATAAATATAAGCCACATAACAGGCAAGTGAAAATAGCATAAGAAACCAGAAACACCAACTATACACACAAACCTTTTCTCACAAAGCTATACTTTCTTTCAGTTACAGATAGAAAGTGGTTTCCAAAATACACAGATCAGGTGTGGGAATCTGGAAGAAGTAAAAAGGGAAGTTGATTGGCTTCTCCTGTGGTAGGACAGTTGTATGGGAGTGACAGAAGGACAGCACCACCCAATTGCAATTACAACGACCGACTAAGAAGTAGCCTTGATAGACTTTTCCAAGACAAATATCCAATTTCCTAAAATGGAAGGATTCGTGTTTGGGACTGATGTATAAACATACAAAAAAAACACTGTTCCTACATTGGTTGCAAAGTAATTATGTGCCTAAACCACACTGGTTCTCAACCGTTTTAGATTCACTCCTCAATAGACTTAATGCACCCCTCAAAGAACGTAGTTTTCACTCAATTTAAGAGTGCAGAAAAATAATAGAACAATCCTTCTGTTGCAAAGAACTTACAAAGACTACAACAGGTCAAAATAGATTAATACTATAAGAGCGCATATAGAAGTGACAATTTTCACCTGATCTGACCACAGGAAGCAATCTATAGCCATAACCAAATGCAAACTGCAGACAGCTTCAAAAATGGTCGACTGGGCGAAACCTGAACCCTCATTAGATGAGGGGTCAGATTAAGACATTTAAAAACAAAGCATCTTCTGCAACTTCTGTCTACAGTGCCTCCCAGCCTCCAGCTGTTTTCGTAATCGGAGGTGGGAAAAGAGAGAAGAGGGAAATTCCAGTATCAAAAAATAACATGCTGGAAAAAAGCAGCACAGAGCACACATTTGGAGCATGCCCTGAAGCAACTGGAGGCTGGGTCCTTCAGAGACACTCTGGCACCTGGTCAGAGCATCTCTATGGCTGCCCTGCGCCCATGCTGGCTTGGCATACTGAGGCAAAGAGTAGTGGGGCAACGCTGCAGCAGCAGCAGCTTGGACCCAGGCTCTGTCCCGCATAAGTCAGGATGTGGGCGTGGGGACGCTGTGGGGGTGGGCGGGACTGTATGGGGTGGGGGGCTGCTCAGGAGGGTGGGTTTTCCACCCACCCGCACAGCCCCCAAGCAGCCAAAAATGGCCTTTGGGATGCTCATGGCCCGCTGCAGGCACAGCCCCCTGGCAGCATACAGCACCACCTTAGACCCAGGGGCTGCACATGGTGCTGGCCTGGTCCACTGGCACAGGCCCTCAAACAGGACCGGGCCACTCTTGCTGTCACCTGGGACCCCCGGCACCACACACACTGGCCATGCACCCTCAGGTCAGGCCGGGTCCTGCCTGCATGGAGCCAGCCCGGTCCAGCCCAAAGGGCACATGGAGGCAGGAGCTTACCTGGATCAATAGCATGCAGCTTGTGATCAATAGCATGTGATGCCAGGAGCCACAGATGGCAGAAAAAGCAGCCTGGTTCTCCCTGAGCAGGTACAGGCTCTGGGTCTGAGTCAACAATGCGCCAAGAGGTCTCTGCCAGAAGGAGGTATGAGCACCCCAACAGCCGCTGCAGCTGCTGCAAGGGGGGGCTGTGCACCATGCAGGGGACCTACCTCTCCCAAGCAGTCCCTCCCACACCCATAAGCTCCATGAGAATCCACCCACAAACCCTACACCCATAAACTATCCCCCACAAACCCCACCACCCACATACCCCACACCACCCCAAACCCCAGCACAAACCCCACACTAACCCCTATTCACCCACACCCACCCCAAACCCACCCACTACCACACTGCAGCCCTGCCCTGTACCCACACCAGTGGTTGGACATGTGGCCCCCACCTGGATGGCTCCAGGTCCCAGGAACCACTTGGGTGAGTGATGGGCTGAGGGGAGAGTGGGAGGTGGCAGCAGGGGTGTGTGCAAGAGAGAGAGAGAGAGAGATTGGGGTCAGGGGTGGGGGAGCACTCCAGGTAGGATGTTCCCCTTTGATCAGCCTGTGCAGTGGGAGGCTGGCCTGGAAGAGAAGGGGCTTGCCCAGCCCAGACCCTGATTTGAAGGGTTCCCAGAAACAGCATGAGGATTGCTGGAGCCTAGGCACAGGCACAGGGAACAGAATAGCAAAGGCGGGCACTACTCAGAGCCACAAAGCAACAGGTGGAACAGCTGAAGCTGGACTCATGTCCTGGTGCTGGGGCAGAACTGCTACCAGGAAGGTGCTAGTGGGAGCAGGCAGGAGCTGCTGGTCAGGAGTGAGCGGCACTAGTAGGGCTCTGGGTTAAGAGTATGGGCAGGACACCAGCATAACAGTGTTGCTCAGCATCCCACATCCTGGTAAGTGAAGGGGACAGGAGCAGCTCTGATTTTCTTATGATAACAAAAGCAAATGTCAAAGTGTATAGATATTTAGAATTAATTTTATGATGATGATAGAGGCAAATTCCAAATTGCTCTAAAATTGTAAATAGATCATTAAAACATTGCTCAACTGATCTATGTATAGTGGCATTTCATTTTAATTGTGGAAGAACATGGATTTGGGGTATATGAGTAAGAGAATTTGGGGGAGGGGCAGGGGGGAGTGTTACTCAGAGAATTTGCAATTTTTAAACAGGGAACACCAGGATCTCTGCTAGTGAGGCAAGTGGCGGGACTGGGCACAGGAGCCTGCCCAGGGCCAGCGGTGGGGACCCAGATGGATGGCAAATGAGGTGGCTGACTCCCTGGCCATTTGGGACCAGGAGGACACGCTTCGACAGTTCAAAGTGGGTCACCACAAAGAGCACATCTTCTGGGTGATAGCTGCCCAGATGGCAGAGCAGGGACACCAGAAGATGCGACAACAGTACCGCCTGAAGGCCAACTGTGAGGCCACGGCCCACTGGCAGATGGCCCAGAGGTGCAGGCAGCTCTGCTACAGGTCTGGCAGGCTTGCAGCCATGGGACCGCAGCAGGTGGCAGCCAAGGGAACAGATGCTGTTGCAGTTGGCAGCAAGTCACAGCCAGGCAGCACTCCCCATCGGCAGACTAGATTAGGGCCGCTTCAGTAGTCCAGCTGGCACAAGCGAGTA
>NW_017728947.1:68392992-68400987 GCF_001723895.1 Crocodylus porosus | reverse complement strand
CCACACCAGCGTATGTGCCTGCACGTGTGGATGCACCCTCTAGGCATTTCCAGACGTGCAGCCTGCAGCACCACAGATCTGTCTGCAGTGCCACAAACCACATGCACTGCACATGCAGGCATTTGCCACACTGCTAATTTGCAGCGCAGCAGGGGGTTTTCTGACACCAGTGTCAAAAGACCTGTGCCTGAAAAACTGGGGCAGTGCACATGACAGGAGTGTGTGCAGCCCAAAACCAGAGCCTGGCTGGCCAGACCTATGCTCTGGCTACCTACCAGGCTCCGCAAACCAGGATCACCACCACTGGACCCCCAGGAGGCCCCCAGAACCCCAGGCAAGGCTGCTGGGAGGAACAGCTGCAGCTGGACTCGGGTCCTGGTGCAGCCTCCCCTACCCCACCCAGGGCAACTTGCTGCACTCCAGAGCATGTATGCAGCGGAATTCCCCAGGGACAATTAGCAACAGCACAAATAAGTGCTGCTGACAGTTGCCCCCAGGGAACACACGTTCCCACTTGTGGGGACACACCCTCTGGCCACGTCCAGGTGAGCACGGACGTGCATATGTGACACCACACACCTGTTTGTGGTGCCATGCACCACACATGCAGGCATTCCCTGCACCGCTATCTTGCAGCACAGGGGAGGGGGGAGATGGTTTGACAGTTTGGAGATCCTAGGGTCAAAAAACCGCACACCACAAGCCAAAAACAAGTGGAGCACTGCACGTGGCAGTAGTACACACCACCCAAAACCTGGCTGGCTGGCACCACACTCCAGGTGCCAGCCAGGCTCTCTGCTGCAGGAATACCCCACTCAGGGTAACCTGCTGTATGCCAGAGCACACGTGGCACAAGGTGTGCTGCTGCTATTTGTCCCCAGGGAAACAAACGTTTGCACTCCTCTGCACGTGGCCTCTGGTTGTACATCTTATCTATCTTGTTAATCATGTCTGTACACCTAACTGCAGCACCCTGGTTGAGAATCACTGGTCTAAATCAATCTCTCTTAAAATCCTCTATTAACAAAAGGAACATAACACAAGTTTAAAAGAAAGCTAATTTTATATTTCAACAGTGATGCAGTGCAGAACTGTCATTCAAACCAACTACCTGACCCTTACATGTTCATCTTAATACCAAAACTTCTCATTTTGAAGAATGTCCAATGTTTCATTTTGCTCAGTAAAAAAATGCAATATGCACTGCAAGAAGAATCTCTCTGCAGCACAGTATTTCTTGGGTACATAGTAAATTGAAACTTAAGAGCTCTCTTTCATTTAATAATTTGCTAAAAGTCAATGCATTTTGGCAAACCCTTTATATGTTTAAAGAACTAGAACTTCTTTCATATTTAAACATACACGTGAAAAACTGAACAAGTTTTACTTAGGAATTAAAAGCCATGAAGTTGGCTTTTTCATTTGTGGACATATCAATATAAATTGTTTTTATTGCCAGAAGTCAATTTTACAAACCAAACTATCAATAATCTAACAGAAGCACTGAATTATAACTGGCCACAAGCATGCTGTAAAGAAATAAAGATGATGTTTTTCAAGTTTTTATATCTGGAGAGAAATGAAATCTAAAATGAAGTAATACAAACAAACTATATTTTAAGATCGAACCACTATGACAACCCAAATTTATGTATGTGTTTGGTTTTATTGTTATGTCAGGTCTTACCAAGACATTCCATGCTGGTAATCCAAAATATGAACCAAAAAAGCAAGTACATATTAATTAGCATTGTGTAGGTCTCTTATTTAAAAACCCACAATCAAAAGACTTCAAGATGTGTATAATTTTTTTTAACAGGCAGGATTGTTAAAGGTTCTTAACTTGGATTCTGTAGAACAGATTTTTGGATAGATTTACAAAACTTAATATTAAAGTGTTTTCAAATAATAACAAGTGTTTTCAAAGTAGTTTTAATTTCAACTATTTTTAATGTTAAACAAACTATTGCATTGCTCTCAAACCACATGAAACAATCATTCTACTTTCCAGGAATCATACAGTTAAAGAAACGTAAGTTATTGAAAATTAGCAATTTGGAGAAATGGGTCAAGGCTGTTTCAGTTACTATAAGTGCTCATGAAGCCCGTTCCCAATTCCTGTGATTTTGCTATAGTTTTGTTTTGGGAAATGGGAATTAGCCAAACAAACACTGACCATGATTCTGATCCTGCAAGCTTACCCATGTGAAGAGATCCCTGCCCCACCGCTCCTTGCCCCCCTCCAAAAAGTCAATGAGTCTCCACATGCATGCAGAGGTCAGTCTACAGTAAGCTACTTGTGCAACTGAGACCTAATTTAACTATTTCTCCTAGACATGATATCTATGAAGATGGATTTCTATACCCAGGTGGAGCTCAACTGACTAAAAGGTCAGGACCCACGAATAATACAGGGTACACACCGAAACTGACTATAGAGTACTGGCAAAAACACGGGGAAAACAAACTGAGAAGAAAGATTTGTTTTTTCCTCTAATTTCTTTCTTACTGCAGTAATTAGGTGTTACTTGTGTAACAGTAAATTTAAAAATCAAACTTTGTGAACTTTTTGAAGTTAACAGTAGCCTTTTAAAGTCCTGCAGGATACACAGAAGTGAAACTGACCTGTCTTGTTTCACTGTTTTAAGTTAAAGGAAATGAAATGCAAAATTACGAAGTGGTGAAAAGTAACATCTTTTCCAAAACCTCTTTAGTTTTACTAATAATAGTATATCGTTAATTATTTTAAGCATCCTTATTTTTATTAAACACACTTTATTTTGAGACTGGCCCTCTACAATAGGTTTTTTTTTTTTACATACATCTACCTATAAATACATAGCTTATGTGCCTATTATAACACTAATAGGCAATAAAAAGTGGGTAACAGACTAAATACAAAATCTCACCTGCTGTTGTTGACTTTCCAACTCCACCTTTGCCAGAAGCCAAAACCAGGACCTGCTTAACTCCTTCTATTGGCTTTTGTTTTGGAAGTCCTCGAGACATGATTTGAGCACGCTTCTCTTTCAGGAACTCATCACTGGTATTTGATGACTTCAAAAGAAAAACAGTGTGTTACAGGCTTACATCAAGATGTGTTACTGCCACACAAGCCAGAGACTCACAGAAGACTCCCCTCCAAAGGGGACCCTAGGAGGTCTTAGTCCAACCCCTGCTCAAAACAAAACCACCCCGACTCCATCACCCGGGCCTTAAACACCTCCAACGACAGAGACCCCACCACCACCTCCCTGGGTAGCCTGCTCCAGTGCTTCATCACCCTGCCAGAGAGCAACATTTCCCTAGTATCCGACCTCAACTTCCCTCGCTGCAACGTGAGGGCGGGACCGCGCTCTTCTCCCCCAACAATACGGATCCGGGGCTGCTGCCAAAAGCCCGCGCGGCGGCAGCGGGCCAGGCCATCACCCGCGTGTGGCTGGTGGCTCTTCAAGGGACCGCCCCGAGCTCCTGTATAGCGAGCGCGCGGGGCTACAAGGGGCCGCCCGGGCTCTGCCTGCAGCCGCCTCCCCACGCTGCCGGGCCCTCTCTGCCGCCCTGCTAAGGCCCCTCTCTCACCGCGGGACGGGAGCACAAGCCCGGGCCGCCGCCGAGAAATACGCGGGGCCACAGCGTCCGCAGCCCGGCGCGGGCAACCGCCATCGCCGCCGCCTCCCGCTGCCGGCGCCTGGCGATGGCGCAACTAAACCCCGCCCCGCCCCGGCCCGGCGCCCGGGTGGCAGCGGGAAGGACGTCTTCCGGCCGCGGTAGACTTGGGCCGGGCTGTGCGGGATCCTCGAGAGCCAGTGAGGTGGTAGTGCGCAAGTCCCTCTCGTCGCGTGCGGGCAGAGGCCCGGCCCCGGCAGCAGAAGGCGAGGCTGAGCCGCCTTTCCCCCGGGCCCGGGCCCGGGCCCGAGCCCGAGCCCACAAAGCTGAGCGCCGCAGGGTCGGACCGTGGTGAAGAAGAGTACGGCCCCGCCGTGCCAAGGAGTCTCACGCAGCTGCCAATTAATGGGGGGCTGGGGACTGCCCCCCCATAAGAGACGAAAGCCCCCTGTCAGACTTCAAAATCGTAACGAGGGTCTCCGGTGGGATTGCTTTTTCACATAGGTAGATTTATCAATCAAAGAACCAGCTTAATTTTTTTTTTTTTTTGCAGACCCCCTTCGAGTCCAAGTGTAATTTGAACCCTGGTTTCAAGTAGGGTGGCCGTGACCTCTGTGCTTTATTGATACGAAACCTAACGCCTTTATGTCCTCTATGTTTCCCTTCAAGAGAAAACATATTTTTCTTTGGAAGAAAAAAATAGAGGACATAAAGGCATCAGGTTTCGAATCAATAGTGGACAGAGTAGCAGAAAACGGGAATGTTCTCTGTGATGGCCCCCCTATATCTCAGTTGATCCCCCTGCACTGGTATATGAGGTTGTGAGTGCACCAGAATGCAGGACTCCAGCCAAAGCGTGCAGCTGCAGGCAGGGGGGTGCAGGGCACCCCAGGAGCATCTGCTTCTCCACCCATTAGCGTGTAGCTATCTTAGATCCCCACCAGACTGCCTCTGTGTTTGCAATGGGCTCCTGCTCCAGGTCATTCTCACTCCTTTGTGATACGGAATAAGGATAAAAACTTGATCCATATTTCAAGGGGCAGCCTCTGTTTTGATACTCAATGCTTGCTCTGCTTAGAAAACTAGTAGCCAGAGTGTTGCTACGGAATAGTTAATATGAGCAAAACTTAGGAGGTGCTTCAGGCAATGTCTGCTTGGTTTTTTGTTTTGTTTTTTTTTTTAAATTAAGAAGATCTTTGTGAGAGAGACATCATCGTGTAGCAGCTGCAATTGAGTTTCCTGCTTTATCCTTTGTAGCCTCTGGAGGAGTTAGGACATATTAGACTAGGTAGAAAAAGGATTTTATTGTTATGGCAATTCCTGTGTCCTAGCATAACGTGGTATAAGTTAGTAGTCGTGTTGGTCTAAGGACATAGGCTGACAAGGTTCTTTGGGTAAATTCGATATCTTTTATTAGACCAACTAAAATAGTTGGGGAAATGATTTGCAAGCTTTTGGGTACAAACAGCTCTCATCAGGCTGAGGAAATGTCTCCAGTTGGTCTGTGCTCTTCCTGGATGGAACAGAATCCAGGAAGAGCACAGACGAACTGCAGGCGCTTCCTCAGCCTGACAAAGGGTGTTTGTACCCAAAAGCTTGCAAAGAAGAATTTTTTTCAACTATTTTAGTTGGTCTAATAAAAAATACCAGATTTACCCACAATCTGTGGAAGATTATTGGATGGTGACATCCCTTAATAAATTGGGCACACATTTTTCTTGGAGATGCTCTTTATTATCGTAAAAGGCAAGTTAATCACAAGATACTGGGAATCATGAAAGACCTATGGGATGCCCATATTTCCACAACATGGAATCATGGAGGATACACAACTTTATAACAAACTTGACACAAGGGGCTCTATGATCTGGAAAGATTAAAAACCTCCCATTTAGGTAATGCCACCAAAATTAAAGTGTGATTTTACTGCTATTCTTGAAAGGCTTAATAAAAACTGCAAATCTCGATATCGCTCTATAAAATTCCACTCCTGGTTTTTCAATAGCTTTATCAAGTGGGACAACACAATGTTTCATTTTCATGCAAATTAATAAAGGTTTCCTTTAAGGAAGTACAGAAGAATGTTTTAAAGACTCCAAATTTGTAGTCAATTTTAATACAACCATGATTGCAATATAATTGGGGGTTTTTTGGATTAAATTAGATGTCTTGCATTTAAATGTATTCTTCTCTTGACCCTATTCAATTAAGGGCATCCTCCTGTGTCTAGAACAACTCACTGCCAAATTGGTGCTAATTCCAAAGTGAATTAGCACTTGAAAATGTATTACTAAAAATTGTTGAGTTGATTTATACTGTATAGGAAATAAGCAACTAAAAAGAGTATAAAGATTATGTGAACTTTTGAGGCTGACTTTCAAGGGTCCAGTGTTTCTGTTGTAGTGTCTTAACCTCTATGTAGTTACATATAGTTGTAATAATGTAATTAATTGGTAACATAGGCCCAGCCCTGAAAACTTTTACTCATATGAATAGGTCAATTTACTTGAGCCATAATTTAAATTGAAATCACTTTAAAAAAAGGTCATATAAAACTTAGTTGTACATTAAAAAATGTGAAATGCCCTTCCCCCTGCCTAGTTCATGAGCAGGGCATTGGGGCAAGGGGCACAAGCAGGGCATCCTGCCATTTACCCCCTGCCCTCATTTTGTTTTGAGCAGGCACAAACAGCCCCAGTCGCCTGTGAGTGGCTGCAGTGTGGGGTGCCAGGCAAGAAGTGAAGCAGGGGCCACTTTTCCTGCACTCCGCACCAGCTTGTAACCCACCCCTGTTGCCAGCCTGGGCCCTGTGCCGGCTGCGGGCTCACCCATCAGGGCTGTGCATGGCAGCAGCAGCTCCAGCCCCACCGCCTGCCGTGCTGGGCTGTGTTTGCCACCACCGCCTCTGGGCTGTCCAGCACACGAGCTCTGGGCAGGCGGCAGCAGCCAACGATGCCTAGCACAGCAAGCAGTGGGGCTGCAGCTGCTGCCTATAGGCAAGCCCAGAGCTAATGCGGGGCCTGGGCTGCCTGTGGGGCTGGATTACAAGCTGGTGCTGGGGTGGGGGGGAAGTGGCCTCTCCCCCACCCCATGGCCAGCGCCCCACTCTGCAGTCACTCGCAGCCCGCCTGGGGCTGCCTGTGCCTGCTTAGGACAGCCCCATGCGGGCTAAGAGCAGCTGCAGCAGGGAACGTGGGCCACGAGGCAGGCGAGGGGGCCACTTCTTCCCATGCTCTTTCCCTGCCCCTCCCCCCCACACCCCTCTTACCTGAGGTTCTGGTGCAAGGCAGCCAGGTGGGCAAGGCCTGGTGGGCCCTGCTATTGCAGAAGCCCCCTGGGCTTCCCTTGGACCCTACTGCCCCTGGTTCCTGTCATTTTTTACAGGAAACAAAGAGAGAGAAATATTAATTGTCTAAAATTTTTATTGGCTCCGGGGGTCAGATAGAATGGCCTCGCAGGCTGAATCTGGCCCGCAGGCTGTATTTTACCCACCCCTGCTATAAACTCAAATCAGCTTTGTTTTGAAAAGTAAATATTTGCAGGGGCAATCACTAAAGCATTTAGCTCAGCACAGTAGCCATCACAGGGCACAAGGAAATGCAATCTGAAGTAGGCAGGTTGTCAGACTATTTAGACCAGGTCAAATATTGGACAATAAGACTGATGTTGTATAAGAATGAACTGCTAATAATCTAAACTATGAAAAAAGATTGAATTGGGGTTTTTTGCTACATATATATTAAACAGTGTTGTGCTTATCTAAGAAGTAGTTCTGGGAAGCACTGTACTTCAGTCAGGAGCTATGTCTTTTGGAGTTCCTAGGAAGTGAAAACCCTGCAGCAGTTCCCAAGGGGTGCCCATGGGCACCATGGATAAAACTTAAAAAGAATACAAAGTAAAAGGAAGCTGCATTTTGAAGTTGTGGATCTAATGCAATTTTAAGTAATGGATGAGATGATGGGATTGATCTAAATTCTAAACTTTAATATTTGTATTGGCACTCACTGCTTTTAAATTCAAATGTGCACATAACCGTTGGGAATGCCTGACCTAGGGGATTCTCTCTTAGAGAATAAGTTGCCTGTGCCCGCCTGTCACGGAGTCACAGAGGTGCCCCGTGATTGTGAGGGTGATTGGCAGAGCTGTCAATCACCCAGGCAGCTCAGGTGCCTGGTTGCCAGGCCAACCAGGTGGGTCACATGGCCAGAAGGGGGCAGGGCCCGGCCTTTATAAACAGCTTAGGCCGGAGACTGACACACAGTTCCCTTCTGGCTGCCGTAGGAGTAGGAGCTCTGCAGCTGAGCTGAGCGGCCGGAGTTAGTGGTTGCAGCCTTACCCCACTAACAGGCTGCAATGATGCAGGGAACAAGATCACCCTGACTGCAGGTA
>NW_017728947.1:68381033-68391997 GCF_001723895.1 Crocodylus porosus | reverse complement strand
TTTTCCCTTTGTCCCTTACTGCCTTGAACTGTGTCAGTTCTTATGCTCAGGAGAAAACAAGAATTATGGTTGTCTGGCTGGTTGTGTATACAGGGAAGGATTAGTTTAGATCTGATACCTTGATTTCATTTCATTTTTGATGAGTGGCATGAGAAAACATGCATAGTGAATGTGAATAGGTGTGATGCACATGTGAAACAATTCGAAATCTGTTGCTTTAACACCTCTCTATCGTCATTGCTAATTATCCAGTGACTGCTAAAAGTAATCAACAATGAGACACATGCATACAGACAAAGAGACTGTAACAAGATTGTATCAGCAGATGCCTGACAAACAGAACCAAGGAGGTGATACTTCCCCTCTGTCAGACGCTGGTCAGACCGCAGTTGGAATACTGCGTACAGTTTTGGGTGCCACACTTCAAGCGGGATGTGGATACTTTGGAAAGAGTCCAGAGAAGGGCCACTTGTATGGTTAAGGGCTTGCAGGCCAAGCCCTATGAGGAGAGACTAGGGCACCTGGACCTCTTCAGACTTGTCAAGAGAAGGTTGAGAGGCAACTTGTGGCTGCATATAAATTCATCATGGGGGCGCAGAAGAGAATTGGTGAGGCCCTTCTCAACAAGGTGCCCCTGGGGGGTCACAAGAAATAATGGCCGTAAGCTAGCAGAGAGCAGATTTAGACTGGACATTAGGAGGAACTTCTTCACAGTTAGGGTAGCCAAAATCTGGAATGGGCTCCCAAGGGAGCTGGTGCTCTCCCCTACCCTGGGGTTCTTCAAAAGGAGATTGGATGGGCATCTGGCTGGGGTCATCTGAACTCAGCACTCTTTCCTGCCTATGCAGGGGGTCGGACTCAGTAATCTATAGAGGTCCCTTCCAACCCTAACATCTATGACTCTATAAGAAAAATATTCCTCATCATATTTTTTGCCAATTAATAAAACAACTATGTAATTTTGGCATATTTTATCACTATTCCACTGATTTATTTCATTCAATAGAATGTCTCATCTTAAATATTTGTCTACTGTGCTAAAATATCAACTGTTATTGGCTCCAGCACAGTTGAGGACCCTTATGCCAACAGAGAAATTTTGTCCAATGTATCATTGCATAATATATACTATGGTTTCAAATATCCATGAAGAACAAAGAGAAGTTTCCTTCTAGTTTAATTCACAGCATTATTTTATTAATGCACTGCCATACTCTGAATAACAACATATTAACAGGTATAATACATATAAAACAGAAAATGTAATGATATATTTCTTTTTCTTAGTCTCTTCTGCCAATACCCGGAGTAAAGAAAAGCATATGGAAATTGTTCCATGTAATTTAAAACTGGGACATTTTGCCACACCCTAATGTAAGGGCAGAAGACTTTAATTTCTTAAGAGTCATGCCTTGCAAAATACGTTTGCGCTGCTCCCATATTTTGAACCCTAGTTAATGGTTTCTAATTTATTCTTGAGATCTAGGCTCCCCTTACTCATTTTAGTTCCCATCAAGCATAAATAGCTAGGTAACTTAATTGAAGTTATAGGCAGAGACTACTGAAAATCAGTCATTAAGTCTCTCCACTTAGTATAGCCTATTTTTGCAATAAATGCATCCAGGGTCAGATGCTAATTTTGCAGGGGTTTTTCAGCCATATGTGACCTCCTCTGGTATGGCAAATGAAGAGATTTGTTTTGCTGAAAATGTCCTTAAATAACAGGGCCACATACTTTATTTAGCAGTTTACAAAACATTAAAATATTATTTTCACAGATGGGACTAACTCTCATCAGGGAAGAGGCTTCCATATTTTAAAAAAGGACTGAGGTTTTAATTTTCATAAAACGTTTCTTTTATTTTCCAGGTTATTTGGTGTCACCATTATACTAATAGTGGGTTTTTTATTTTCAAGTATTATTGTGTTCAGGTATTACAAGTGCATCTACATGTGCGCTTTACAGCAAGTTGACTAATTAGCTCCACAGTACTACCTTATGGTGGAGTAATAAAGTGCAACAAAATGCATGTATAGACAGTGACAGTGGCTGGCTGGGGCACAAAAGTGCTAAAATACAGGGGCTGCCTTCTGCACAGCTGCACACTTCAGCACTCATGCCCCACCCAGCCCCTCCACAACCCAACACCGCTACCTGGAGCCTGGGCCTGACTCCCCAAGCCTGCTGCCAGCCCAGGGCTGCCCCACTCAAACTGCTGCTGTCCTGGGCACACATGTAAGACACTGCATCATGTTCATTTCATGTGTAAATGCACCCATAGGCTGTTTGTAGAAGTGCTCACTGTTTTCCAAACCATGTTAACCAGGGCGGGTTGATTTAAATCAAGGCAATTTAAATCATTGATTTAAATCATGATTTAAACCACTAAGCAAAAATCCCTATTTAAATCATTGGTTTAAATCAAATTTCCCACTGATACTTCTTCACATTTCTTAAACAATGGTGCAAATCTTATCGCTAAAACATCTTAACTTACAACTCCGTGCAGCATTTTCCAACATCTGTCCTTAAAGTTTTTTTTAATTTTCAAATTGCATTAACTCTAACAGACAAGTCATCACAACACTAAACACGTGCTGTCCTTAAAACTCCTACAACTATATCTCATCTTCCCCACTCCCACTGTAATTTTTATTCATAAACTGAAACAAAAATATGAGTTTTCATAGTTAGTAGGGTCAGAAGGGACCTGAGCAGATCATCAAGTCCTACCCCCTGCCATGGCAGGAAAGAGTACAACCCCAGCAAAGTGATTGTCAAGCCTTGTCTTCAAGACCCCCAGGGTAGGAGTTAACACCACTTCGTTTGGAAGTTGGTTCCAGATCCTAGCTGCCCTGACAGTGAAATAGCGCCTCCTGGTGTCTAATCTGAATTTACCCTCTGCCAGCTTGTGACAGTTATTTCTAGTCACTCCTGGTAGTCATCGGGGGAACAAGGACAACCCCAATGCCTGCTGGTCCCCTCTGACTAGTTTGTAACAGGCCACTAGATCCCCCCTCAGCCTTCTCTTGTAGAAGCTGAACAGGTTCAGGTCCTGTAGTCTCTCCTTGTAGGGCCTGCCCTGCTGCCCCCTGATCATGCGAGTGGCCCTCCTCTGGACCCTCTCCATGTTATCCACATCCCCCTTGAAGTGTGGTGCCCAGAACTGGACACAGTAGTCCAGCTGCAGCCTGACCAGTGCTTAGGTCCCTTCCAACCCTACCAACTATGAAACTATAAAAGACATAGAGCGAGTCTTGAAGAATGATGCATTGCAAAGTGAATTATTTAAATTACTAACCAGTTGATCCACGTTGTTCTTCAGACATTTACACATCTTTATCCACACCATTTTTTCCCAATATGCAGTTTTCATTATGACATTTCATTTTTGCAATGTCTGCAAGAATGCATCTTCTTCTTGCACTGCTTACACTTGACACGTTTTCCTCTTTCACCCAGAGAAGGAATTTCTTCAAAATATTCCCAGATAGGGTCTCTCTTATGCCCAGAAGCCATGACAGTTTTTCTGTGGCAAAAGTTGGGGAATATAGGAAGCTGTGTGTGTACTACTGAATAATGTCTTTCCTTTTTCTTTCCAGCCCACTCCACTGTTCCTTTCTACTCTGCATCTGTCCTTTCATATATTATCTCTCTGTCTTTAAGACAGTGTCTTAACTAACTCCTCTGCCTTGCTTGGCCCATCTCTACCACCACATAAACAGAGAACAACAACAATCCTATCCAGCCTGTGTCTTTACAGCACATGTGACTTTAGTCTGCTGAGAAACAGAAACTGAAAGCCCAGAACTTTCAAGAAGCAAGAGCTGGTAGTTAGGCTGAATAGACAGATTACAGCCATTTTCATGAGATGAAAAACTGAAATGACAGCCCATGTTTGATTAGTAGGTAACTCAGTGTGTGTGTGTGTGTGTGACAGAGCCATTCATTCATTTTTATACAACTGTAAGTGTAGGTTTAGCATGTTTGTGATGAGATTTAATTGTAACTTATTTTTAAATGCAAGAGAAATTTAGTATTTTATTGATGATTTAAAAAAATAAAAAAATCCGATTTAAATTTTAAAAATCCGATTTTTAATTTTTAAAAAATATATATTTATTTTTATCCACCCTGATGTTAACTAATTCACATCACACAGTTTGAATAAAATTTCTATTCAAATTAAAGGTTAATAGACAATCAAACCAAACACGATGCATAAGAAGGCACATAGCATATCAACATTTAAAGAAACAGTACCATATAAATGGCTAATGCACAATATATCACACCCAGAGTGTTGCACGGGAAGTTGTACCATTAGCTTTGATTACAGGCCTTAAATAGATAACAAAAATTTTGGGCATCAGATTATCTTGCTTTATAATGCTGGTGTAGCCTCTGAAGCACGTGGCCACCTAGAAGTTAAGCAACGATGACATACTCCACACCATCCCAGAAGCTATGCTAGAAACTGTGGATGTAGACTACATGCTACGTTGTTTTGTACTGAATAACCATTTTAAAAATGTGGGCTAGAAACAAAATTGCATTTCACATGCACACATACACTTCTATAAAGAAGATCTAAATGACTTTCATAAGGACAGGTATATTTTGTCCATATTTTGCAAATTAAGAAACTAAGACATTGATGTCAAGCATCTGTATGGCTATTGGTGTTGGGAGAAGTGAGATCAGGTAGGTAAAAGCAACCAGTATCGAAAGCTAAGTATCTGAATGCCATACTATACCAGTTCTCCTCACTAAATCAACAAGATAAAAGTGGTTCAAACACACAGATAGTTCTGTGTATCCAAGATGGTCATGCTGATTCATGTTCTAAACCAGTGGTGCTCAACCTCTGGCTCATAGAGCCATGTCATCCAGCTCCACAGATCCAGAAGTTTGGCAGCAGGAGACTGATGGCAATTAATGCTACCAGCACGCCTCTGTCTAAGCCCCGTGGACCAGATAACAAGACCCTGCATGCTGAAACAGGTTGGTGCCTGGGGCTGGGGCCATAGACATTGGAAAGCTGGGGCTAACAGGGTTTAGCCCCCCAAACATAGGGCAGCAGTGGCAGCACAGAGGGCCACAGGGCAGCCCAGGTGCAGGCTCTGGGTGGCTGCAGTGGGGGGGACACACAGACACAGACTTGCAGCCACAGCCTGCAGCAGCCCAGCAGCATGTAGAGCACCACCACAGAAGATAAGTCTGTCGTAGGGAAGGGATGTCAGGGGACAGATCAAGGCCCCCATGGTGAGGGAGGGAGTGGGGCAGAGGCAGGGGCAGAAGTGAATGGGGCCCTGGGGCGGATTGTGGGATGGTTGGAGCCCAGGCGGGGCAGCAGACCTAATCTGGTACTTGCACGGTCAGGGCTGGGGTGGCAGGCCCAATTCAGAGCATGTGGAGCTGTGGCCTGATCTAGTGAATGGTACAGAGGCTACGTATTAAATCACACCTGAGCCCCAACCCTGCATCACATCAGACCTACAAACTGATCCTGTGTACCAGATGCAGCCTACATACCAACCCAGCATCTCTTATCTGGCTGTCATCCTGGAAAGATTGGGTACCCCTGTTCTAAAACATTGCAGTTTTGTTTGGAGGTCATATTAGCATTATTTCATAGTTTCATAGTAGTTCGGGGTCAGAAGGGACCTGAATAGATCATCTAGTCTAACAACCCACCACTGGCTGGAGCACACACTGGGATCACAGTACCCCAGACAGGTGTTCATCCAACTTCCTTTTGAATTTACCCCAAGTAGGAGCAAGGACCACTTCCCTAGGAAGTTGGTTCCAGATCCTACCTACCCTAACAGTGAAATAGTGCCTCCTAATCTCTAACCTGAACCTATTCTCCAGCAGCTTCTGTCCATTGTTGCTCGTCACTCCAGGTGCTGTTGAGGGGAATAGGACCCTTCCTATTTGCTGTTGATCTCCCTAACAAGTTTGTAGGCAGCCACCAAATCCCCAGGTTCAGGTCCCTCAGCGTCTCCTCATAGGGCCTACCTTGTTCTAAAGGTATCTTCAAGATTCCTCTACCAGTTTCCAGCACAGCTTCTGGGATGTTTCAAAAGTACACTAGTATGTGGTGATGTCATGGTTGTTTAACTTCTGGGGGCCAGGAGCCACATGCTGCAGAGGTTACACCAGCACAAGCCATGGGCTGCCTTGGCATCCTTGCCATTCCTGTTGCACTGTGCACATGGGTGCTCCTCAGTTTCCTAACTGCAAGCTCCCATGCTGCACCTTAGGCTGCTCCACATTATGTCACCCCTACCCACTGGAGCAGAAGCGGGAAATGGAGGCCTCAGGAGGAAGAGGGAGCCAGGTGGGGGAGCTGCAGCTAGAGCAGTTTCTGAAAGCAGTGGCTGGGTGGGAGCCTGGGGATTGCATATTAACTCCTCACAGCCCACGTGCAGCCCACAGATTGCCAGTTGGACAGTCCTCAAGTATATAAAGCATTTGTGCTAGTATGCCAGAAACAACCTCTGCTCATACTGATTCTAAAATAGTGCAGACTGAAGCAATGTGGGCTGAAAGCAGATCTAATCCAAGTAGTATTTGGGATGCATGTATGTTGCTCAAAGCATTATTTGAAGATGTGAGTTCTACAAATGTGATAGGAGAATCAGATGCTAAAAATTCTCTACTGGGGCCAAGGCCAGAGGAAAAGAAAAATGACTTTTCCAGGATCATACACAAGAGCAGCAGGCAGAACAATGATTTCTAACTAGGGTGCAGTGAGATCCTTTTAAGGGTGTCATCCAATATTAATACTGGTGTGCGTTATAACACTTATGTGTATTCACAAGATAAACCTAGAGATCTCAAATAGGAATCGGTAGTGTCAAAAATATTCTGACCTGTTGTGGTGTTTATTGAGTTCTTTGCAACAGAATAATTGCTTACATTTCCATAGTCAAAAAATAAGTGAAAGATAAGAGCTGACATATTCTGAGGGGTACCTTGAGTCTAATAAGGGGTGCCTTGAGTCTGAAAAGTTTGACAATGACTTGCATAATATATATTCCAATACCTTATACTAAACATAATCATTATTACTATTATTCTCTCTATATAAAGGGCTTAGTCTGTTTGTCTGTGTGTCTGTAACGCCTTTGGCCAAGCGCACATGTGCCACCAAGGGTGTGGGCGGCAATTGGCTGCACGAGCCCAGGCTGCACAGGGCTTGAGCTGCTGCCAGGGAAGTTTGTGATGGCAGTAAACAAGCCCCAGCCCCCCAAACTGCGGGGCTTCCCCATGCCTCTCTGCCTGAGGCCAAAGGTGGGGTTACGGTGGCAGCACCCGCTCCTACCACCCATTCCCGACACCCCCCAGAACAGCCGGCAGGGCAGGGGGAGATGAAGAGGGGGTCACGGTGGCAGCTGTCAGGGCTGGGTGGCGGGGAGCAGGAAGGAGGCCCCAACAACAGCCAGCAGGAAGGGGGAAGCGGCGCAGAACCAGGCGGGTGCGGGGTGGGGGGAGAGGGTCATGGTGGCGGCTGTTGTTGGGGCAGCGTGGCAGGGAAGGAAGGAAGGGAGGGAAGAGGGGTGCCCCTCCCCCCACCACCCAACCCCAACAACAGCTGGCAGGGAGGGGGAAACAACAAGGAGGGAGGAAGGGGAGTGGGGAAGGGAGGGAAAGTGGATGGAAGCCCCACTGCAAGGTGGAGGTGCGTAGGGGGAGGGAGCCCCCGCACCAGATGCTGGAGGAGGAGGCGGCAGAGGCAGAGGGGGTCTTTACATGGCCGGCCCCGAAGGGAGAGCAGGGGGTGAGAGGGGGCCATGTAAACACTCCTTGAAATCCTCTGTTCTTGATGGACAATTAGCTAGTATTTATTTTAAAATAAAGACACATGAGTATTGACTCTTACTTACGTTAAGATCATTTAACACTGAATGGAAGGTTTCTTCTACCCATGTCATCACAGTGTCTCACCAGTTTTGATCCAAGGCCTTTAGACCAACACGGCTACAACCAACAACCCTAAGGACATAGGCAGACAAGGTTCTTTGGGTAGATGTGATAACTTTTATTAGACCAACAAAATTTATTTGGGTAGATTTGATAACTTTTATTTGGCCAACTAAATGATCCAAGGACATAGCATAAGGAACAGAGATGTCAGCAATCACATATCTAACTGTATCTTTGCTTTTAATTCTGTTATTCTGTAGCTAGTTCCCAGCAAATAGTATACTGGAAAACCACTGGAGTATAGTGACAGGGAAATTTCCAGGGCCCAGTGCTCACATCAGTCCACTTCCTGTCTATGGGCAAACCTGCCGCCTTTTTTCTGCCACTCTGTGTTGTAAAGTAATTGGGATGTTAACAAGGCGGGAGCCTGCACTTTGAGCATCCAGCTGTAATGGGTGATACACACATGGTTCAACCTCACCTTACACATGTCCCATGCCTAGCAGATGTCACACCATGTATTAGCTTTCCAGTTCAAGGCCGGGCCAAACTAGGCATACAGTTGGGTCTCTCACACACTGCCCACACGGGCCACATACCCACCTCCCCCATCTCACCGTGGCCTCTTGCACTCTGCCGTCTCTCACAGGGCCTCTATTATACCACCCTATCCAAGGCCACACTCTTTCTGCCCTGCTCCCTTGACCCCATAGGGCCATAAGGCTTCACCCTTCACGCCTCAGCCAGCCCTGGTGCAGCCTTTTGGCCCTCATCTGAACAGGACTGGGTGATTATTCAGTTATGGGCCTACTTCACCCCTGGCCCTTCACCAGACCACTATGCCCCTCTCTCAGGCTTCTACTCCACCCCTACATTGGGGTCCAGGGTCTTTCACCCCTCCAGGCTCAGGTGCTTTTCCTACTAAGCATGCCTGGCCTCCACTCCACACTCTCCACAGGACCTGGGGTCTTACACCCCATGGGCCCAAGTGCTCCTCTCTGAGTGTGCCTGGCCCACCTCCAGGGTCCAACACCCCATAGGGCTCAGGGGCTTCTATTAAGCATGCCTGGCCTCAAAGATGGGGGCTGAGGTTTAGGCAGCCCTACCTGCCTTTTACCAGGAAGGTTCTTGGTCCTAGCATATAAGTGTTACTGCCCCACCACAGGCAGTCCCTCTAGGCCTTCGTACCCTGGCAGGGTGCAGTTTTTAGTCCTGCCCAGGACCATGAGATCTCCTTCCCCATAGCCTCACCCTAACCTCCAAGATGTCCCTGGAGCAGGAGCTCTGCCAGGTGATGTTGTTCCCAGGAGGGCTGGTTGCAAACTGCTCTCACAGCCCAGAGAACTGGACTTTACAATGGTCACCCTAATCAGCCACCTGCCGGCTACCTGCTCCAGCCCTTAAAGTGACAGAGCACTCAAGCTGCTCTGTCACAAGCATAGATCTTCTGAAAGGAATGAAAAAAGGATTTTGTCACTAAAATATATATTTCACATTGCAAATAGCACCAAGAAGAAAGTGTAGCTTTGCATCTTTAAAATTACTCTTCCATTCACAGAAGAGTAAAATGAAGATGTGCAACAGCCTTTGATAAATCAGAAGAAAACCTATAAAATATGCAAGAATTATTTTAACTTGACATAGTTATTTTATTGGTTGGCAAAAAATATGCCAGAGAATACTTTTTATTATAGTCTGTGTGCCTGCATGCAAATGTATCATTGTTTATATCTGATTAACTTCAGCAGTCATGGGATAATTAGAATTTAAAATATAAAGATGTTAAAGCAATAGAATTTTAATTGTTTCATACATACATATACCTATTCACATATAATTTGCATATTTATAATGCTGCTCATCAAAAATGTGATACTTAGTTTAGCATTTGACACTAGGACTTTTACTGTCTCATTTCTTCCCCTATCATCCACATATATCTTCTCTACCAGTCAAGCCAATCTGCTAAAATGTCCATATATTAATTCAAAAGATATCATTTTCTCTTTTATAAACTTGAAATGCTCTCCCTTTAGTAGTTAGACCTCACTTTATGAGATATTTTCCAGATATGGCAAGCAATACCTTAAGAGAACAATTTAAACTGCATTCTTCTTTTTAACTTTAAAAATAAATATACTAGCTCCCTTTCTCTTCATATTCTAGGATACTTCAAGTGAGACATTTCCGTTATAGAAAGGATGGTTTTAATGCCATTGTATACTGAAAAGTCTCATCTAGAATACTATGTACAGTTCCGGTCACATATTCAAAAATGAATAATTTAAGTCATAATGGGCTCAGAGAGGGCTCAGAGAAGGAGTACTGGGATGACTGGGGGATTGGAAAGCCTACCACTTAAGAAACTAAAAGAACCTAGCCTAGCAAAACAAAGGCTGAAGGAATTAAATAAACTGGGAGACAAGGAAAATACAAGGTTAGGAGAAGAGCTTCATAAGTTACAGGACAATGTAGATGCAAGCAAAAATAGGTATTAACTTACCAGGACAGAATTAAGTTTGGAAATCAGAAGACAGTTAGCCATCTGAGGTGTTACATACTGGAACAGACATATAATAGGAATAAATGGGGGTGTGATGACTACAGTCGGGCACAGGAGGCCACTGTGTTGCCACCCCTATCCCAGAGTGCTCTCTGTATGGTGTAGCTTCGCTCACATCTTCCCGGGTTGCAACCCATCCATTTTCCTGCCACACCTTGTTGCTACAGAGAAATAGTGAAAGGAGGCTGCCTTGCTAGGGTGAGTGAGCCTTGAATGCTCTCTCTTTTACTTATGGCTCTCAGTGTTTATGTCCTCAGGCCTGGTCAGCCTCAAGGGTTAGATTCGTGGCTTCCTCCTGCCCCTTCAGTTATGCCTATGCTTTGCAGATGTTACCAGTCTATCACTCATCCCCCAATACCACATCAGGCCTCCAAGCCTTTCATAGATTCCATAGACATTAGGGCTGAAAGGGACCTCGGGAGATCATCGAGTCCAGCCCCCTGCCCAAAGGGCAGGAAGTCAGCTGGG
>NW_017728947.1:68376457-68380889 GCF_001723895.1 Crocodylus porosus | reverse complement strand
GAGCCTCTGTCCCTGGCAGGCATGCCCCCTGGCACTCTCCCTGGCCTCTGCTTCACCCCTTTTAGCCACTCCTGGTCCACTGGTTTATTACTCCAGTACTACGTTAGGCGTCCTCAGGGTGGGGTGGGGTGAAAGACTAAAACAAGGAAAAATTACTTTAAAATTTGCCCTTCCCCCCGGCTTTTGGGGTAGCTAATCTGTTTCAGCACAGCTCCGTTTCTGGTGTTCTCACTCTGTACCGAGTGGCCTGTGTGACTCGGGGTCCCCTCAGCACTTCCTCCTTTCCCTTGGCGTTTTCACCTCCCCCTCAACATGCTCAGAGAGCAGAGTATTTGAACATCCTACTGCATAGTCCTTTCTAATCAGGTGACCTGCCAGCAGACAGTGCTTCTCTCTGAAGTGGCACGAGGAAAGCAGCCACAGCCAGTGCTTCTTCCATGGCAACATAGGAAGAGTGCCTGCAGCCTGTGCTTCCTCCCACAGTACCATGGGAAGAGCAATCGCAGTTCAAGTCCCCTGCCACTAACCATTTCTGAATCCAGTGGCTCTATGGGCTGGATCTGGCCTCCAGGCCATAAATTGCTGAGCCCTGTAATGAACAAGAGATTGGACTCAATCAAGGAAGTCCTTTCCAGTCCTACATCCCATGTTACTGTATCATCATAACACATCACAGCTAAAGAGATCTTCATCAGGAACAGAGCTCCAACAGCGTTTGTGAAATCCCAAAGCTACTCACTCTTGAACTGCTGGCTCATTGGTGAGCACAGACAGAAGTGCAGTTCCCTGCTGTAACTCAGAACACTTTGCAGGAAGTGTTCTGAGTTATAACAATCCCCAGGACTAAACAGAAGTTCACTGTTGGTTCCAGGGGGGAGGGGAATCTCAGTGATGGCTGGGAGCCTGCAGCCAGTTTCCCCTAGCAACAGCCCCTTCTCTCTCCCAGCCCATGCTGTTTTCAGAATTGGAAGGGGGAAAGGAAGCAGAGGGATCTCCTTCTAGGGGGTCCCCAGCCAGCACTGGAGAGTGGGGAGGGTGGATTAGAGCCCCCACCCTGAGGTGTGGGGGGGATCCAATCCACCTATCCCACTCTCCAGCATGGACTGAAAAAAACCCAAACCACACTCCCTGTACTCCCTTTGCCACCTCCCATTCTGAAAATGGTGACAGACTGGGAGGCAGTGCAGACAGAAGTTATTGAAAAAGCTATGTTTTGAAACATCCTCATCTGAACACTCATGCAGAGTAATTTTTTGTGAGGCTGGGCCCCTTTAATGCACTTTGCAGCTGAGCATTTCTGTTGGTCACAGCTGTAGAGACCTTTCAGGGGCCAGATCAGGCAAAAATTGTCATGTCTGTCTGTGGTTGGTAACTCTCATTATACAGTGTCACCAGACTTTCTCAGGTTGTTTTAAAGACTTGAAATGCTTTTCATTGTGCTCCCTCTAGTGGGTAATACTTGTGTTCAGTGCAGGTGATGATCACTCATCAAGGGGATAATATAATTGCAAAATACACTTGGTATGAGCATGATATGATAAGCATATTGTGAAATTAAGCAAAGCAAATGGGTTACTTGAAGCATGCAAAGATATTACTGTAATATAGTCCCTTTTAAGTGTAAAATGATGAACTGACATTATTATGACCTCAGTGTTGTATATTTTACACAATGTTTTTCTTTGTATAGTTTTGTGTATCAGATGAGAAATAAAGCCAAGGCCCTAACCATTTGTGATAATAGTTCTATGATACCTTTTGAATAAGCAGATGATTTATTCTAGTGTCCTGGACAAATCCAAGATAGATAATTAAATTCTATCTAAATCCCACCTGCAGTCTCAGCTGGAAAAGCTACTCTTTAGATTATAATGTTCATCTTACATAATATACCGTGCCCTGTTAAGCATTCATTATATTATTCTTCATAGCTGATTGTATTTGAACGGTGGGCAAAGAATTTCTGAATCCTTATTCAAAACTGACTTCAGTGGAACTCTATTTGTATGAATAAGGTTTACTAACATGAGTAAGATTTTCAAGATTGCCCACAGTTGACCTTGGCCACATAGGTTTGAAAAATTCTGTGGATGAAAAAAACCCAGACACATCACACATTCCTGGTGCTGCCAAAATAATTAATGTATTATGGTAAAGGTGGTATAATATCCTTCATAGTATAGAGGAGGTTTGTTTGTAATGGATATAAAGGAGATCTCGTTAATTCCATGGTACAAAAACAGGGCAGTGTATATCTCCCTGTTTTTCTATTATTCATATTGATATAGCAATAGCATCCGAACACTCCAATCAGATATAATGGAGCATCATTATGTCATGTGGCATCAATTGCATACAGCCAATTCTAAAGACTGCAATCTAAATAGGAAGGATTGATGAAGAGTAACAGACAGAAAACAGGTAAGTGATAAAAAAAAAAAGGTCATTGTATTAGAATTAGCCTATAGGTTACATTTTAAAAACATTTTCTCACCCCATCCCTCACACTCCTGTTATTCTTCTCCACTGCTCCGTCAACCTGTTTCATCAATGGTGCTAAAATGCCCTCTTTGACTTTGCACATGGCTCCGAGCTCTGTGTAGAAGCAACCAAAGTGGTAGAAATCAGGCAAGCAAATAGTTCCTGATGTTACAAAAAATGTCAGAAAGTTTCTGAAATTTATTGTGATGTGTTCCTGGTCCAGTGACCTCTAGCAGTTCCTTTCCATCAGCCTACTCTAGCAGAGACTGTGGGTTGGAGACCGTCAGGTTGAACAAACATAGCCATTATTGCTTACTACCACACCACAGGTTTACCTATATACAACTAGCCAAATCCAGTCATTACTAAAGTACCCCACAAAAGCAGATACATTTCATCTGATTGGAGATCAGATATATCTGATATAAACTCAGAGTGGAGATATAAACTCAGAGTGAGATAGTTTGGACACAGATTACCAAATAGGGGACCCCATTCATTGTTGCTTTATGAGACTTTTGCATTTCAACAGGCATAAACCCTTCCCCCAGTTTAAAGGAGCATGCCAGTTGCATTCTGAAATGAACTAGTGCAGGGGTTTTCAAACCTTTTTAACAAGTGTACCCCTTCTGCCTCAAGGTTTCAGCTCATGTACCCTTTTATATTTTTTTCTTCTTTTTAAGGGGCGGGGAAAGGGTACAGAGCAAGGCACCTTATGGTAAAAGCGTGAGTGGGGCTGGGGCTGCATGCACCCCAGCAGAGGCCCAAGGGGTGTGTTTCCCCCAGATCTATGCGTTGGGTGGAGGCAGCTGCTGCTGCAGTCTGGACTCTGCACCCCACTGCCCCAAGTGCTCCACAATGCCATGTGCCTACACAATGCCATGGGCAGGGAACAGACACACACACACACACACACACACACACAAAGATGCAGACATAGACACATGCATGCACGCAGATGCAGACACAGACACATGCAGATGCAGATATACACGCAGATACCACTCCCCAAGCAGGTAAGCGTGTGTGAGGCAAAGGGGAAGGGCAGGGGAGAGGAAAGCGGTTGGGGAGCCAGATCACAAATGGCAGGGGTGAGGGTGTTTCTTTGCCCACTCCCAGGAGCAAGGCTGGGGGGCTGAGGGCAGTGATGACCCTCTGCAGGCCACACAGGCACTGCCTAGCCAGTCAGACAGTGGGAGTAGGGGTGCTCACATACGGCTGCTGCCGCCATCACCCCCAAAGTGTGTTGTGTGGCTTCCACTGCCACACAACACACCACTTTTTCATGGCCAGTTGCACATGTGGCTCCACGGACTGCTGATGGGCCTCATGCCCAGAAAATCATGCCTCCAGACGGGCGCCGCTGCCTTCGCCCCCCCACCCTGGCCCTGCTCCTGGGAGTGGGCACAGAGAGTGAGCTGATGTGGGGAGCAGGAAGGCACTGCAGTGTGCTGCATGAAGCCCGTGGAGCCCTGCATGCCCCTCCCCTTCCTCCTCTCCCCTGGGTAAGAAGCAAAGTATAGGAACGTGCCAGGGGAGACACTGTCACCATGGCCCGGGGTGCGCTCCATGCCCATCCATGCATACCCCCTCTGACCTTTCTAAGTACCCCTAGAGATACACGTCCCTTGGTTGACCACCCCTGTTCTAGTGCTAGGGTGGGAAGGTGGGGAGGAGTGACCAAGACATCCTTACATTACAGTGACTGCTTGCCTTCCAAAATCCCATACAACCTTTTACTTCTGTGTCACAGGGCACTACCTGCTCCTTTAAAGAGCTGAAACTGCTAGGGGAAGAGCCCTAGCAGGGAGTTGGAAGCCCCAGCTGCTGGTTACCAGGGCAGCCAGAATGAGCTAATGGCCCACACCTGTTAGCGGTCAGCTGAGTGGAAGGTGCAGGGCCTGGCTTGTATGTAAACCCCAGGGCTGAGGCCTGGAGGGCAGTTCCCTGC
>NW_017728947.1:68372349-68376357 GCF_001723895.1 Crocodylus porosus | reverse complement strand
GCAGGGCCTGGCTTGTATGTAAACCCCAGGGCTGAGGCCTGGAGGGCAGTTCCCTGCCAGCAGCCAAGGGGGAAGTAGCTCTCCCAGAGCAACCAAAGGGGAGAGACCTGACTGCAGGAACAGCTTCTGTCACTGTTGGGGGACGGAGTATTCTCCGGACGGCTTGAATTTATGTTGCCGCCCAGGGGTTTATGTTTTGTTTATTGCTGTATAAGACCGGTGGTTTGGGTGAGGCTATTAGGGGAAGGAGGAGGCCTCATGAGGGGGGCTTATGGCAGCATGGGGACCCCAGTGCCAGAGAGTGTGCAGCATTTGGGGGTGCATAGACTCCAGCGCCAGGGAAACATAAAGCGAAATGGGGCTGCAGAGAGCCCAAGGAGGACAAGGGGGCCAAATTACAACAAGGCCCAGACCAGAACAATGTCAGTACCATCTGCAAGGCTTGGGTTGTGGTAAAGGGATGGTTGGAGCCACGCATAGCCCATTAGGCTAGGGTGCCCTGAAACACTCGTTGTGACATCTGTTTAGGAGCGGGACCCTCCAGAGGTCTGGAGACACATGGGGTCCAGAGAATCAATTAAGACCGTGTCCAAGAGGACTTGGAGGCAGCCTCCCTATTATTCATACCAACAAGACGTGGCGGGCGAGAACAGAGAGTGCCCGTTGGGCCAACTTAGCATGGTAAAGGGGCCTTGGGGAGATCTCGGCCATCCTGCAGGACCCCATCCCATGACATTCTGTTGTACTGCTTATAATTCAGCCACAAGCCAGCACCTTTTACAACCACCTTTGAGAAGGAAGCCAGCCAGCACATTTTGAAGCCAGAAGGAAAAGAGAAAATTCTGGCCAAGACGTTAGTATGGGCCCCTCTGTGGTAAGGAAAGGGTGCCAGGGATATGTGATTGCCAGCATAGAGAATTTCAGTTTTCAAAATTTAGACCCAAAAGATCCAGTGAACTGCCTGGAACTCTACACATCTACTGCAGGGGCTAATGCACCATCTTGACCTGGCTGGGATATGTGCCTCTAATACCAAGAAAATCTAGATATTAAAAATGTGAAATTTAAGCTGCAAGGCCAATGCTCTGGCCTAATCTTGAGATCTAACAAGACTGACGTTAATGACTCACTATGTTTTCCCCAACTTTACAGGTCTATATTTTTCTTTGTATTGTGGGAGTGGTAAAATGTACATGTTTAAATACCACATACGGTGCTGGAAGCAATTCATCTAACTTCTCTATGCACCAGGTCTCCTGAAATGTCTATAACTGGCCCTGAAATGTCAAAAGTTTAGAGCTGAATTATTTTACAGGTTTATTTATATATTCTCTTCAGTACCTCCAGCAACTCCAAAAATGCACAACTGAAATAAAAAGCCCTTCTTTTTAGAAAGCCTAATACTAAATAAAAATGTTTTTTCCATTTGTTAGAACATCAAATATGTTTAGAACATCTAATATAAAATGTTTCCTTCCCTTTGTTGCATCTGTTTAACAATCACTGTGAGAGGGAGAAAAAAAATCAACCCTTTAGTGCTTTTAAAACAAAGGTTATGTAAAAGATGTCCTTTCCAACCCTGTAGTATTTCTAAAGTATCAAATGTTAAATAAATTCTCTGGCCTCAGGCTATGAAACATAAGTTTGAAAATCCTATGCTTTAAGATAATTTGGAAAAAAATTAAAGAACAATTCTCAGCACTGAAGGGCCTCTGTAATATTTTAAGCTACACATAAAGTCTTAAGAAGAAGCCAAGTCATTTTTTGACACACTTTTATTATCTTATTTGAATTCATGAATATTAAGAATTTACAGATTTCAAGACTATCAGCTAGCACTCTTTTTTTCAAACAATTTCCCTTCCTCACACAGCTAAAGAGAAAACAAGATCACCTAGCAATCCCTTCGATTAGAATCCTACGAGAGACCTGAAAAGCACATATAATATTTTATCAAAGAAGAGAGGCAATTTTTTTGCTGAAAAATAGGTGTCGATTCTAGAGAAAATATAGCTCATGGTTACTTGGGATGTCATTTGTTTCAAATCTTATAGGACTGGCTAGGAAAACGTGGTCTCATTTCTATGAAGCTATTGTGCTGTGGTACAATGAGATTTTATAGAATGCGACTTGTTTGATCAAAAGCTGATAGTATTGCATCAAAGTGTCATGAGAGAAATCAAACTTCAAAATATGGTAAACCGCCTGAGGTCAATAAATTCTAGCAAGTTTCTTGGACTATCCAGCAAAAAAAGACCACTGTCTGGAGATAGCGGTCTATTTGCAGTAACTGCTGAATGACAGACTAGATATTTAATTCTTGCCTCTCCATACTTCATCCAGTTTTCCCAGGCTATTTGGCAAACAGCTCTGGGGATGAGATCAGGGGTTCGTTATTCTAATTCAGAGAGTTTCCTAATGACCTATCATCTGTGACCATTCTTTCCTGACTAGTGAAATATCAGTTTGCCTGAAAGAAAATTTATAAGTGCTGAGCCCAAAGATACAAAGTTCTGTGTTGACAGCTCTTCTTCAGAGGTCAGTCACATACAGGGAAAAAGCACCACATGACCTGAAAATTATGTCTACAGATTCAATAGTGTTTGAGAGGTGGAGGATCCCTCAACATAAGGATAATAAAAGGCACCTTAGAATATTCCTCAAGAAGGAGACAATCTGCTTACAGGAAACTATGAAAAATCCTTTATGCAGGAGTCCGATTAATTTTTCTCCTGCAGTCTGGCATTTACTGAAGCCTTAGATAATTTAGGTATAGATCTTGAAAGATTTAGCCACCTAATTCAAATTAAGTCACCTATCTCCCACTGAAAACATTTCCAGTGAGAAAAGTCGCTGACAATCTTGGGATGCTAGGGAATATGAAACAGAGAAATAATTTAAAAAATGCTTCTCTCTAGAACTGCTCATTACTACAAAGCTGTTTTTTTGTGACAGGAAAGAATATAGAAGTGTCACTGGAAAGAACAGATACTAACTTATCTTTTCTTCCCTCTTTGTCAAGGGCCAAGGAGTACACAACATTGGTTGTGGCAGGCAAATCTTTCCATTGAATAGAATGCCTTGCTGCAAGAATAGCATCTGCATCCTTCTGGAGTTTGCATGCCTAAGAAGATAGAAGATATATTGTGTTTAGACCCTATGGGGTCTATCCCTCCCACAGTCACCAAGCACTTTAATTGGGCTATTCCCTCACATCCCAATCCTTTCCCAACAGTGTCAACTGAAGCTGGATTGGACCCCTTAGCATTAATGTTGATTGTGCATACAAATGACTGGGGCAGTAGACATTTGGGTAAGAAAAAGCACAGTATGCTAACATCAAAGCTTAATTAATGTACTGGACACCTGGAGAGAGAAAAACTGTAATTAACTATATTTCTATTCCCTTTCTGTAACTGTGGTGTGTAAACAGATGAGATCAGTAACCTTTTTCAACAGAGAGAAATATCTATTTCTCACTCAAGAGCACCATAATTGTATCTGATGGAGGCTTCACATTTAATGTTATTTTACTGAGAGATTTAATTGTATTTTGATTAATTTAACATGTAACAATATCTGTTTTGTAATTGCATGAAAAACTAAACTAAACAGTAATCTGTGTTTAATGCAGTAATGTATTTTTTGCTCTGTATTGTAAGTATGTATAAAATTAACTGTTCCAACTTTGGAATTGCTCCCACATGATAGGGATGCCTGTTTATTGCGAAGAGCATTCTGCCATTTTTGGAAAGGCAGATCTGACAATAACATACTGAAAAAGCTAGGGACTAACATTTAGGGTCCTATGGGGAATCTCTCTCTCTTAACAAATGGAGGATTCTGTCATGACTTTACAACCAAAACTGCATTGCAAGAGCTGAAGAGTTGGAACTGGCTCTCTGGTGGAGACACACGGGCATAAAGTTGTCATGCTCTCAAGAGGCATAGGCCCCCAGAGGACCCTTAGGCAGAACCCTGACCCCCAGCGTGGAGCCAGGAGGTAAG
>NW_017728947.1:68371202-68372249 GCF_001723895.1 Crocodylus porosus | reverse complement strand
ATGCAAGTACCCACCCCTCAGTTATTTTCCCTCCTCTAGCTTCTGCCAGAGCACTGTGTGCGAGTTAGCACAGGAGTTGTGGGAGGGCAGGACAGAGCCCAGGGTACCAAAGCCCCCTCCCCCCACAATGAGCAAAGTCCTCCAGCACTGGACATCAGGAAAAGGGGATGAGGGACCTACTCTCCCCCACTCCAGGGAGGGACCTGGGGACTCTGGGAATCCCCCAGCTGCTTGGGAAGCTGGAAAGCTAGTAGATCCCCACCACAGGCAGCTGCTCCAGCCTGCCTGCTAGGCCACAACAGCAGCAGCATCTGGTAAGGACCACGTAGGGGCAATAACACCCACCCATCTGGTCTACTACTTATACAAACACCTAGGCAGCCACACTACCAGGGCCACCTTACAATATGGTGATGGGTATGTCCCACACCCCCAGGCTTCCTGGTCTGGATGGACCACCCCACCTGGTACCTTAGAGGCACCCACCCAGACACAGCCTATGCTTCCAGCCTCCACCAGACTAAGCCCTTGTCTCCAGGCTGCAGGGGCTGCCTGCCATGCCTGCTGGTCCCTGGGACCAGGGGCATGAGCACTCCCACTTGTGGGATGTGCTTTCTCTGGTGGAGACTCTGGAGGGCTGGGTGAAGGAACTACAGGAGGAGGGTGACTTGAACTACCCTGAAATCTGTTGGGAAGAACACATGGCTGCCTCCAGCAGATCAGCCAATTTCTTGGCAACAATAGACAACCTATTTCTGACACAGGTAGTGGAAAGGCCTACTAGGATAAGGCTATTCTGGATTTAGTGCTGGCCAGAAGAGAGAACATCACAGGTGACCTAAGGATTGGTGGTACTCTGGAAGATAGTGATCACGACCTGGTCAGGTTCAACATCCACTGTAAGACTGGGAAACAGAAGTCCTAGATTTCAAGAAGGCAGACTTTGGCAGACTCAGGAGGCTATTTGGAAAGGCCCTCTGCATCCAGCAACTGGACAACTTGGGAGTTCAGGAACAGTGGTGCTTCTTTAAGGAGGCAATTTTTGAA
>NW_017728947.1:68368307-68370112 GCF_001723895.1 Crocodylus porosus | reverse complement strand
CTCCCAGACCCCTGGTGGGTCCTGCTCCAAGATAGATAGCACAACAGGTGTTTCGGGGCACCCTAGCCTTATGGACTATGCATAGCTCCAACCACCCATTTACCATGCCCCAAGCCTTGCAGATGGTACCAACGTTGTTTGGTCTGGGCCTTGTTGTAATTTGGCCCCCTTGTCCTCCCTAGGCCTTCTGCAGCACAGTCTCGCACTGTGCCTTCACTGGTGCTCAGGCTCTCTGCAGCCCAGTCTCACACTACACCTTCAATGGTGCTGAGGTCGATGCTCCCCCAAATGCTGCACCTTCTCTGGCACTGGGGTTGGTTCACTCCCAAATGCTGCGCCCTCTCTAGCACTGGGGTCCCCATGCTACCATGGGTCCCCTATGAGGCCTCCTCCTTGTCTAAATAGCCTCACCCAAACCACCGGTGTTATACAACAATAGACAAAACACAAGCCCCTGGGCTGTAACATAAATTCAAGTTGCCCAGCTATAATGTTATTCAAACCCTACTGAGGAACACTCTGTCCCACAACAGTATCAGGAGCTGCTTGTGCAGTCAGGCCTCTCCCCTTTGCTTGCTCTGAGAGAGCACCTTTCCCCTTGGCTACCAACAGGGAACTACCTTGCTGGGTTTAGCCCTGGGGTTTATATATGAGCCAGGCACTGCCCTTTCTGGTCAGCTGACCACTGACAGGTATGGGCCACCAGCTCATTCTGGCTGCCCTGATAACCAACAGCTGGGGCTTCTACCTGGAAATTTTCAGCTTTCTAGAGGAGCAGTGCACCTTAGCATCCCGCAACACGTAGACTTCAGTAAACCCTTTGATTCTGTTTCCCGCAGGATGCTCTCAAACAAACTGGAGGTTGTTGGGCTGGACCAGTCTACAATGAGATGGGTAGACAATTGGCTCAGAAGCAGAGGGTGGTAATTGATGGGATGGCCTCATCCTGGAGGGTCATCTCCAGTGGTGTCCCCCAGGAATCAGTGCTTGGACCTGTGCTCTTCAATATATTCATTAGTGACTTGGATGAGAGAGTGGAGAGCTCAATTATTAAGTTCACGGATGATACCAACCTGTGGGGATACACAGGCACACTGGAGGATAAGGACAAGGTCCAGGAAGACCTTGACAGACTGGAATCTTAGGCAGAATGAAATCAGATGAACTTTAACAGGGATAATGCAGGGTCCTTCACCTGGATAGGAAGAACCCTCATCACAACTACATGATGGGTGGTGGTCCACTGGCTAGCACTGCATCTGAATGATACCTGGGGATCACAACTGACCGAAAGACAAATATGAGCCAGCAATGCAATGAGGTTGCCAGAAGGGCAAACAGAACTCTGGTGTGCATCAGCCGATGCATGGTCAGTAGATCCAGGGAGGTGCTCCTCCCTCTCTACTCAGCACTGGTGAGGCCTCAGGTGGAGTACTGTGTCCAGTTCTGGGCACTGCACTTCAAAAAGGACATGGATAAGCTTGAGAGGGTACAAAGAAGGGCCACTCATATGTTCAAGGGCATGGAGGATAGGCCCTACGAGGAGAGACTCTGGGACCTGGGCCTGTTCAACCATAATTTTTTTTTTTAATCAACCATACATTTTTTTAAATGCAAGAACTGCCTGCAGATGTACAATGCAATTATTAATCTGGCCACACCATTAATTTTCCCTATACCTCAACCTCCCATGTTCCCAAAAGCCCTGACTACTAATTCATCTTGGTGATATACAAAATACCTCTCTCAGCTAGAGCATGCAGCCTAAAGAGGTAGCCATTTACTCTTAAAACATTCTAGGTGCA
>NW_017728947.1:68364581-68367112 GCF_001723895.1 Crocodylus porosus | reverse complement strand
AGGGGCCATTCGGGGAATTGGGGAGCTCACTATCGGGTGACTTACCCCAACACCCCACATTAACAAATGCCTAACATCTTCAAGTGAGGTTGTTTCTCAGGGCTCAAAGCAACATGGGAGTGGTCAAAGAAGACCATCTCTGTCATCAGCCAATCAGAGTGCCACAATAAGTCCAAGAGGAATGTAGAAAAGGATGGGAATGCATGGAGGTAGCTCAGAATAATTACAAAAAAAGGGAAACTTTTACCGGAATGAATGTTCAAAGATCCTCTTCCTTTTCTTCCTCCTCTTTTGGCACAACCTAATAGTCTGAAGTGTATCCAGTTCCAGACCTTCAGTCCCAAGATAACTTTTCTTACTGTGGCCATCATTTCAATGCACAGGTTCCCAACTACATTTCTAACCACCACAAGGATATCAAAACATTGACTTCCGGGAGCCCTCCTGTAAGCCCTCCAACCCAATGTAAAGTGTTTTGCCTTGGCATTCTGAACCTGCAAATGCCTTTGACCAGGCAGAAAACCTGTGTAAACACAACTGTAAGCTTTAAGGCTAAATGTTTGAATAGTTAATTTTATATGTGTGCACTGTTTGCACTTGACTGTTTAATTGTTATCTCAAGCAGTGTTTATTAATATGTTTTCATACTTTTGCACATTTTAACAGTATTAATCATACCCACTGGTATTTGCATTTCTGTAAAATAAAGAATGATTTTGTTCCATTGTAATATAATTTTACAGACGTTTCCTAATAAAAGTTCCCTAAATGCATGTCCCAAGTCCAAAAGTACATTCCTCAAATTTAAGTTTTAATAACTTAATAAACAATGTTTAAAATAAGAAAGATAATAAAGATAAGCTGTCCATACAGAGTAAATGTAGTCCTCACCTACTTGAATCACATTTCAAAACTATTTCATGAAGAGTTTATGAAATACTTTGCTAATGAAGTAAGAATGAAAAGGTTACACAAGTGGTATAAAGAGCATATCTACTGAAATTTGAAAGTAAAATACAATTTAAAACGTCCCATCCTCAAAGTAGGAAAACAAGGCATGCCTTAGTAACTATCATTTTGACAGAGCCTTTTACTGACAGCTCATAACTCTCAGGAATTCCCTGAATCCACACCTCCCAATCTTTAGTAAAGTTCCTTCCCTTTCTCTCACAGATCTTGTATACCACACAGCATGCAACTATAATAATGCATGCCAGGAATTCCTCAGCAGCCTCTAGAACATTCAAGCGACAGCACCATCTGCCTTTCAGTCTCCCAAATTCACACTCCACCGTCATTCTGCAGCTGCTTGGATGACAGTTAAAAAAATTTTTATTGCAATCCAATCATATAGTGAAAGCTTCATCAGCCAGAGTAATAAGGGAGAAGAAGTTGGGTCTCCGTGATAATTATGGCAACATTAACACTGTTCACAGTGATGACTGTGAGAGCAAACTGACATTTTTCCATCAAAGCCCGATGGTTCCTCAAGATCCTAGCATCATAAATCTTTCAGGTATTACACACTAAAATGATGAACCTGCTTCAGTGATCAATCTTGGAACACAATGGAAAAGTACTTCTTTCCATTAATAAATTCAGAGACTTGGCATAGAGGGCAAAAAATATAGGTACCATCAGCTGCCTGAAACAAATTGCAAATCCCTCTATGCAAAGTCTTCAAACGCTTCCAAATGTAATGGTCCTGGCTAATTGCCACAGCTGGGACTAGTTTGTGAATCACAATTAGAGTAATAAACTCCACTTCATAAACTGATTAGTAACCAGCATTAGCAGATTCCCAGGGAAAGATAGCAACCAAGAGAGGAATAGACCCTTTCTTGAATTGATTCTCTCCTCTGGCCTTCTGTTTTGTTCCTTCCTAACTCTTTTTAGTATCTTGGATTTCTGGCTCCTTGCTTCAGTCTATTTTCTAACTTCCTGACTGGCTTGAGTCATGGCTCCTTGGCTTCTGCCTCAACTTCTGATTATTTTGGTTTGATTCTTGGCTGTAAACATCCATCCTTTGTTGGGTCAGACCACCCACACAGCCTGGTTATTTTGCTGAGCCTTAACAAAAAAACAGAACTATCTTGCTAGCAGTGCATGTCTCTATCCCAAGTGACCCCACTAATTTATCTGCCTGCACCAAATTGTTTAGCCCACTCTGGTAAAACTCATAACTGTCCATATGGCAATGACCAAATCTTTCTGAATGATTAAAGGAACCCTTATGCTGATGCTGCAGCTTAGCTGTGAACTTTACGCAAGTCTACAGAAAGGTGTTCCTTGTCATCTTCAAATTTTTCAGCTGCTGCTCACCATCCCACCTCTGTAGTACAATCTTTTCTCACCTGTCAAGAAACAGGATTGCTTTCAGAGAAGCTGCTCCAAGAACAGTTCCTCCAGATGCAGTGAGTCTGTTTCCTGATCCTACTGGTGTACCTGCAGGTGAGTTGGGAGTTCTGCTACCACTGTCAAATTACTGAAGATGTTTTTACAGCAATGCAATGAAAAGTTTGAACACCTTA
>NW_017728947.1:68362465-68364071 GCF_001723895.1 Crocodylus porosus | reverse complement strand
CACCTGGAATTGCATGGCATCTTAAAAGGATCTCAAGGCACCCCTGGGTGCTGTGGCACCTGGTTGAGAATCATAGATTTACAGCACACTATTCCATGTGATGTGTAGGGGGGACTACAGTCAACTATCTCTGTGTACAGGTAATGATCTACAACTCAATGTAAACTAGACTCCTGCTCCTCTCCTTTGTAGGCATACCTTAATGGTATTATTTTTTATGAAGCCTTGGTTTCTTAAATTAGGCAAGTGTGTTTTTGTGCCTACTGCATTCATGCATTACCAATGTATATACAATTTGATTTGCATGCACTTGTGACTGGTTGACATCTTTGTGAGGCAGTTCATGCTCATGAAATAATGCTGTAGCATCAAATTTAGCTTTAAATTGACTTCGTAGGAATAACTGTAGCATCTTGGACAACCTTGGTTAATGCTAAGGACAGTTAAACAGGTTCAGTAAGAGACTCAAGCAAAGACAGCAGGGCATCAATCATAAGTAAGATTATAAGGCTGTGAAAAATATTATGTCAAATGTAAATTAATACAACTGTTTTGTATTTAAGTCTCACTTGATGGCACACTATGCAAATATTACCAAAAGAGGTGGTTGCTTAATATTGTCTCAGAATACATCCTAACTTTCCTTATTCAAAAACCTTACCATGAATTGGTAATAAATAGCTCACATTCGCATCACCATCTCCTTTATTTGTGAGAATATGAATGGAAAAATGACCAAACATTTCTTCTATGTACACAAAATGGATTCAAATAAACCCATACTCTCCTGAGGAGACTGTAGGCAGAGGGGATACCACAAACTTTCTGGGACGGCTATTGTGACCTAAATCTCTAGTCATACATATGCAACAGCTGGCAAAATGTCTTTATTTTAGAGTTGGGTAATAATCCAGCCTACTTTATGCTGGGAAATACCCTTTGGATCTCTAGAGAATGAAATCACAGATAAATGAATTTAAAGAAAAATAATTCCCCTAAACTAGATTTCTATTTCATCAAATTTCTACTTAATGAGTCAGGGGATACAGCTACAGTGTGAACTAACAGGAGGTATTTAAATTAAACACAACTAATTCTTAACAATGCCCTACAGCTAGCAGGAGAAAATACCTCATTTAACCATGTCTCATAGTACAAATGCCAGCTGCCTTGTCTGATTCCCTTTTCTTTCATAAAGGATTGCTTTTACATACTGCCACTAGTATAAAAGGTCCTTATGAAAAAGTGATTTACATCTTTCAGTAATAGGAAAGTAGATCCAACCCAAGTCTGTAATAATAGGACACTTTTCCATGAGCTCCAGGGCTGGCACTTTAATTAGAGCAGCTCTGAAAGCCACTGTAAGTAAAGCACTGCCCTGCCTTGTGTATCAGCATCTCTGAGCTTAAAAGTGGCTGTGGAAGTGCTTGAACTACAGCTCATTGAATGAGCTGTAGTTCAAGCACTTTAGTGAGCTTTAGTTCAAGGTGACCCTAAGGTCTGTAGAGGTCACCTTAATTTTCAGAAAGCAGTGGGATATCTCTACCTCTTCCTCCTGGCTGCTATAATTTAGAGATGCTTGAACTAAAGCTCATGACATTCAATG